>NW_027636145.1:0-178352 GCF_903797595.1 Erithacus rubecula
CACCAAACAAATGGAACAACATTGCTTGAGGATTTCATCCAGACAAAAGACAAAACGGAACAAACTTTGGTTAATGAACAAGACAGCTTTTGTCTCAACACAGACTAAATGAGGAAAGGAGGAGCATAGCCAACAACACCAAACCTCTTACATTTACGGATAAATCTAATACTACTCATCAATTCTAATAATACTAACAAATCTAGCTAATCTATTGAGAAATGCCTATCTAGTAACTAAAGAGAAAAATAAAGCAGCCTAAAATCTTCAGAAACCATTCTATTTCAATCTAGTCCTCTTGACGGCTAACTCTTGCTAGGCCTGGAGAGCTGCAGGGCTAATTTGGTCTTTTCTTCTTAGCCAGAGGCTCTGCTTCCTTCCGTGGGAGATGTCTTCTCCTGTGTGTGTTCCTTTCCTTCATGGTTGCAAACACCCTGGAAGACAGGAAACAAACCATCCATTCTTCATTCAATACACACCATTAAACCCATCTCCCAGATTTCCATTTCTCTATGTATTTCTCTGTCTTTCCAGGCTGAGACACCTAGGTGAATTTTTCAGCACCATGAATCTTTGTTGTTTCAGTTCCTTGCGATTTCTTTCTCTTTTTGCCTCAACCTCTTTTGAATTCCAGCAGCAGCATCCAAGCAAGCTCTGGTGTGCCTATTCCTACTTGTTTGAGCTGTGCCTTGTTGGGGCACGGCAAGGTTTCAGTCTGAATGCTGGGCTTTAAGTGAGTAGTGGCTCTCTTTGCTTCACCCACCATCTGGAAAATAAAGGATTCATCAATATTCCTTCCTCCCACAAAGCTGGAAATCAGAGCATCCAGCACAAAAATCTTTTGGCCTAAGGAAATTGCTCCAAACCCTGAAGAGCTGAGAAAATGCCTGGATTTTGAGGTGGGCTGTGCTGGTGGGCTGTCAACACAGCACCTTGCAGGAAAAAACACCTCCTTTCTACTGCCCACAGGCCGGTGTTACATACATGGGTGTCTTCAGATCTACATTTTTTAATATACCTCTCTGCCTAACATTTCTCTATCCCTATGTTTCCTCCACAAATACCTATGGAATGGGTTTTCATTTGAGTCCAATTAGTGAAGACCCATGGTTACCTAGTTTCTATTCCCCTAAATGATCTCTCTCTCTGTGAAGCAAAATCGAGTTTTCCTGTAAGAATAGTTGGAGCGGAGGCACAGCACTGGCAGGTCATTTTTGGGGAGTCTGCTGGGATGCTGCAAAAGATCCCTTAAAATCTGCAGCATCTCCATGAACGCAGCCAGGATTGGAGATGTTAGCAAGCGATGGGAAATGAAGGATCTGATTGGCATCAGCGAGGGTGCCAGCCCCTGGGAAAGCAGTCTACAGAGAGTCAAAGCCGATTTTGGTGAAGGTGCTGCTTTGTTGGGTCAAAGGGATGCTCCAGAATTCCCTATTTCAGAGCAGCAGCACAATGAAGATCATGGCTAAATAAACACTGCCTTTCATCTACTTTGCCTCTTCAAGCATTCCTTCCACTGGCCCTCTTATGGGTCAAACCTTGCGATTTGCTGCCAATCCCTCATTTCTGCTACCCAGTCCTTTAGTTGTGCTCCCCAAGAGTGGCATGTGGCTCACCAACTCCAGCATTTTGCTCCTCCTGCACCCAGAATTGTCTCAGCTTGCTGAGGCTTCTGTGAGTTTTCCCTCAATCCACACCAAAAATGTCTTGGAGAACCAAGATCTCCCCTGGAGATTTGCAAGGCAGCAGGCTGTGGGTCCTTGGGCCAGTGCCTCCAGGAGAGATGTTGTCCCTGCCAGAGCCATTTGGGCTGAGCCCTGTGTGAGAGTCCGTGTGAGCCTCTCGTCTGTTTCTGCCCAACGACCCTCGCCTGAGGCCTGCGCTGGCCAGGGATGGGAGGAACACCAAGTGACTGTGAAAAGCAGGTGATGCCTACCAGGACTGGTTTCTCATGAAAACTAGTCACGGGGTGCTGACTCAACAAAGCTCCCACAGATGGAAGAACAATGGACTGGTCAGTATGGGCTGCCTGCGTATGTTCATGACAACAAAGATGGTTTGGTGTGCCTTTAAGCATCTTGTTTCCACCTGTTCCTCAGGGTAACGATCTCCACATACAATAGTCCATAAATCTTCCCACATTTTGGCCAGGAGCCACTTGCTTTAGGAAAGGACTATAAAAGTGACTTTCTCAGAGGAGACCCCCGAGATCTTCCCAGATGGCAACAGACATCTATTGGCTGGCTTCACGAGGATTCGTCTGCCCGTCTTGGTAACTATAATCCCAACCCCCCTTTCTCTCTCTCTCTCTCTCTCTGACCCCTATCGCATTTTGGTTGGCACTAAATAAAGTGCATTTCTGCAAATGTAAACAGGTTTTGTCCCCTGCTGTGTCTTTTGAGCTCTGAGATCCATAAAAGAACCCGTCACAACTTGCGCTCGTGTTGGGTGGATCGTGACATTATTTGACGTAGTCGGCAATTGGATTCCCAATACTGGAGGAGTTGGTTTTTCTGTGCACTTTGTACCAGGGGAAGACCTGTGCCATTTCAGCCGCACCTAGCCTGTCCGTGCCGTAAGGACTGAACAGTGTTAGAAAGCAATGGAGGTGGTATTGGGTTCTTCTTGCAATCTGCACACAGACCCAGGTGGATAATCAACTCCATTTCAGTTATCGGAGAATTTTTTGAAAGGATCTCAACTGAGCAAAAGATGGGACTTGTGTTTTTTGTTGTTTGCTGCTTGGTGTAGTTCAGGAGACAACCATTGTGCAACTAAAGAGAACCTCCCAAGTGGTTTGGTCTCCTCAGCCACCCAGGGAAGAGAGAGGGTTGTCCCCAGCAAAAGTCTGGGTGTTAAGTCTTGACCTCCCTGAAGTGGTTTTCCCCCTCCCACATAACCGTAACTCGCAAAATATTGTTATTTATAGAATTATATATTTATTATATTTACATTATAAATATGTATTTACTTGTTGCATAGTTGTTGTATTTGACTACTTGGGATTGCGAAGAGACTAACTGTTTTTGTAATTAAGTTAGTACCTCCCAAGTAGTGTGTCTCTTCACCCGCTCCAGGGACAAGAAGGCATTCACAGTTTCAGCTGTGCTTTTTTTGTAACTTAAAGTGTGTCTCCCTGAGAGTGGTTTTAGACCCTTCATAAAAATTTCTGAAAATTATAAAGCTGCATTTTACGCTTTACTAGCTAAGTATAATGCCAGACCCTCCCAAGGGGGGGAAGACTGGGCACACATTAATTCGTTTAATTTAGAAAATGTGATTGATTGGATACATTCTTTGCAACTTGAAACAAAATTCAAACTGAGCAAGAAAAATAAATCCACACTTGGCTCAGTTCTAGGTGCTCGTCTTTCAGCTGCTGTAGAATCTCGTTTTAAATGAGTGAGTGAGGAAAATGCAGTGATAGACTCCTTGCAAAACCTGGCGGAAGCTTTGCAAAAACTATTACAGGAGAAAACAAATCAGATAGAAACTCTGCAAAACCAAGTAGAGCAGGAAAGGAATCACAGCTATTTGCTACAACTATCACATGCCTCACAACAGCAGATACACCTAATGAAACAGAAGAAAAGGAAACATATCACTTAAAGCAGACATACCCACAGAGAGAACTGGTACACATACAAAATTGTGGGGAAAATTGCTGCTCTAAAATGGCACCTCTCGTTAAAACTGAATATAGACACCTGAACGACGAGGATTTTGACCCCCATATAACCTCCAAAGAAATACCATACACTGCTACTGAATTGGCCAAATTAAAGAAAGAATACTCATGCCTCCCACAAGAATCTGAGACCGAGTATGTATTTAGAGGTTCACTCACTGGAGGAGATCAAATTAAATTAAGTGAACAAGAGGCCAGTGGGTAGTGGGGGCCTGGAGTTTTCTTAACAACTGGAAACTCTCGTGTTCCATGGTCTCTGACACAGCGTGCAGCCTACTGGGCTGGGGGACTTAGCCCCCTAAAAAGAGGTGATCCTCTAGCCATAACTGGCACCCCAGACCAACACTTAGAAAACATTCATAAATCTGCCTGTTTGCAAATGATACATGAACGAATACGAAACCCTAGCTATGAGTCACCAATGCAATTACCTGTAAAGCCTGAAATTATGACACCTTTAATTCGGGGTCTCCCTGAATCTCTGAAACCTACAGTAATTCTTCTTCAAAAAACAATAGCGTCTATAACACCTGTAGACAGGCTTGATAGATTTCTTGCTCTAGTATGTATGCCCAGGAAGGAAATGATAACAGGGTTAGAAGGGCCCTGCCTCTAGCCAGGGAGAGGCACAGGACAGCCAGGTCTTTTGGATGGAGTAGATCCAATGGCCTGGCACATCAGAGCCTTTAGTTGATCCTGGTGCACAGTGCACCCTAATGCCACTGGGACATGTGGGGGCAGAACCTGTTTCCATTGCTGGGGTGATGGGGGGATCACAGGAATTGACTCTGCTGGAGGCTGAAATGAGCCTGACTGGGAAGGGGTGGCAGAAACATCCCAGTGTGACTGGCCCAGAGTCTCCATGAATTCTGGGCATACTCTTCCTCTGGAAGGGCTATTACAAAGACCTAAAGGGACTCAGGTGGGCTTTTGGAAAAACTGCTGTAGAGGCAGAGGGCATTGAGAAATTAAACACCTTGCCTGGACTATCAGAAAACCCATCTACAGGAGGTTCCTGAAGGTGAAATGCAACAAGTACCAACTGCCACCTCAACAGCACACATCCAGCAGTGTCAGATGAATCAAGATATCATTATCCCCACCCATAAAATTTTGGCTAGAAAGTCAAAAGGTGCTCAGTAAAACCCACTCACCCTTCAACAGCCCCAGTTTCCCTGTGGGCAAATCTGTCAGACAATAGAAATTGACTGTAGGCTATTGTGCCTTGAATGAAGTGACTCCACTGTGGGAGCTAAGACAGAGTACTGTGGATTTAATCAGCATAAGCAGCTTGATAACCAAGATGCCTTGGCAAGAGCAAACAGAGCTTTGAAGACTCCATGAAGATTGGATCAAGACTGGAGACAGGAAAGAAGAATGAATCAAGTAGAAGTATTGGAAAATGTGTAAGCTTGTCTATATGACGTTTAACCCAACCAATGTAGTAAAAAATGACCAGCTTTCCTAAAAATGGTATATAAGCACGTGTAGCTGTGAGTAAATTTGGATTCTGATCAGCAGTCAGTAGACCCCCTCTCTCTCCCAGTTGTTGATTCTCCAGTGCTGAGCGCTGCTGTGCCGGACACGCTGGATCTCCAGGAGGAGCTGGAGCCCAAGGCAGCAAAGGGGCACCATTGACATTGCCAATGCATTTTTCTCCATTCCTTTGGCAGCTGAGTGCAGGCCTCAGTTTGCTTTCACCTGGGGGGACGTGCAGTACACCAGGAACCGACTGCCCCAGGGGTGGAAACACAGCCCCACCATCTGCCATGGACTGATCCAGGCTGCACTGGAAAAGGGTAAAGCTCCAAAACATCTGCAATCATCAATAACATCATTGTGTGGAGGAACAGGGCAATAAAAGTATTTGAGAAAGGAGAGAGGATCATCCAGATTCTGCTGGAAGGAGGTTTCACCATGGAGAAGAGCAAAGTCAAGGGACCTGCCTGAGAGATCCAGTTCCTGGAGTAGAGTGGCAAGATGGACAGAGCCAGATCCCCACTGAAATGATCAATGAGATCATCACAGTGTCTCCACCAAGCAGCAAGAAGGAAACACAAGCTTTCCTAGGGGCCATAGGTTTTTAGAGAATGCATTCCTGAGTGCAGCCACATTGTGAGCCCTCTCTACCTGCTCACCCTAAGAAGAACAATTCCAGCTGTGGCCCTGAACAGCAACAAACCTTCACCCAGACCAAGCAGAAAATCGCTCATGCAGTGCCCTTGGCCCAGTCAGGATGGGACCAGAGGTGAGGAATGTGCTTTACTCTGCAGCCAAGAACAATGGCTTGTCCTGGAGCCTTTAGCAGAAGGTGCCTGGGGAGACTCGAGGCTGAACACTAGAACTCTAGAGTCAAAGTTACAGAAACTCTAAAGCCAACTACACTCACGAAAAAAAGCCCAAAAAACAACAAGAAGAAAAACAAACCAACAAAATCTTACCTGCCGTTAATAAGAAAGTTCAAGCCACCTCAGAAGAAATTATCACAAAAGCACAACTCCTCCTGGCACCCTGACTACCAGTGCTGGAGTGGATGTTTATAGAAAAGGCTCCTCTACCCACCACGCCACCCACACCACATGGAGCCCATGGATTGCTCTCATCACACAGCATGGCCAGATTAGAAACACAAATCACCCTGAAATTTTAAAAACACTTAAAACCGGCCACAAGATAAAAACTTTAGTCTCACTAACAAGAAAGAGCAGAAACAAGTAATCCAGGCTAAAAAGCTCCACCATACAACCAACTAGCAGCACAAGAAACACACTGTGCTCTTGTCACTGACAGTTTCTGTCTCATGGTTGAGATGAACCAGAAGTGGAAAGTGGCCGCAGGGAGCCCCACACGACGAGTCACACAAGCTACTGAAGGAGAAGGTGAATCAAGTGCACTTGCTGAACTCAAAGCCATTCAGCTGGCCCTGGACACTGCTGAAAGAGAGAACTGGCCAAAGCTCTACCCTTATACTGAATCATAAATAGTAACCAATGCTCTGTGGAGTTAGCTAGAAAGGTAAAAAAAGGCCAGCTAGCAACATAAAGGAAAACCAATTGAGGCTGCTGATGAGTGCAAAAACATTGCCACTCAGACAAACTCTCTGTAAAAGTCCATCATGTAGATGGCCACGTCCCCAAAAGTCAGGCTAATAAAGAACACTAAAACAAGGAGCAAGTAGATCAAGCTGCAAAAATAGAGATGTCACAAATAAATTTAAATTAGCAACATAAGGGAGAGTTGTTCCTAGCTCAATAGGCCCATACTGCCTCAAGCCATCAAGGCAAAAATGCCACCTATAAGTAGGCACAAAACTGAAAAGCAGATTTAACTATAAATTGCATTTCTCAAGTTATCCATAACTGTAAGACATGTGCTAAAATCAAGCAAGCCAAGCCGATAAGGCCTCTCTAATATGGGGGCAGTATTCCAAATATAAGTATAAAGAAGCCCAGCAAATGAACTACATCACACTGCCTCAAACCCCCAAGGCAAGTGCTACGTGATCACAATTGTAGAAGCCAGCACTAGATCATTAGAAACCTACCCTGTACCTCACACTACTACTCAAAACACCGTCTGAAGCCCAAAAAAGCAAGTCCTATAAAGACACAGCACCCCTGAGAGAATCGTCAGACAACAGGACCCATTTCAAGAACAGCCTTAGAAACACCTCAGCCAAAAACCAGGATATTGAATAAATAGATCATATCCCTTATCACACACCAGCTGCCAGGAAAGTTGAACTGTACAACAGACTACTTCAAATTACCCTAAAGGCACTTGGCAGGGAAACATCCAAAAATTGAGAAATGAACTTAACAAAAGCCACCTAAATAGCAAACACCTGAGAGTCCATCACTCAAGCAAGTCCTGCCCAGTCTGAAGCCTTGCACACAGTGGATGGGGATAAAGTCCCTGTAGGACACATAAAAGGTATTTTAAGACTGTTTAGATTAGGCCCACCTCAAGCAAAGGCAAACCAATCTGTACAATTGTTTTTGCTCAAAAACCTAGTTACACTTAGTAGGTAATGCAGAAAGATAAAGAAACCCATTGAGTACCACAGAAAAACCTAATCTTAAGTGAGAACTGTGTGTAAAGTTTCACTGTGGATAAAAATATATAGCAGAGTTGAAAGAAGGTATTAATTAAGGTAGGATGCAGATGGTAATAGAATAAGGAGTAGATCATGTCTTAAGTTGCAATGCAAGATGCAAGCAGAAGTATACATTCTATCACCATCTGCTGAAACCAGGTGGAGCAGGGCTCCTTATCTCTTCCATGACCCATCCCTCACAACTCCTCCCCACAAGGAGTTATACCTTATGGGAGATGCCCCACCCAAGGAGAAAAGCCAAGGATTTCCTACCTAAATAAAATCTGAAATTTGAAACATCAGAGCAGCCTTTCCCACTAAATTCCCAGAAGAAGACCAGGCCTATCTTCATCACCACTAGATGTTAAAAAAGTAACTACACCCTTCTCCAAAATCATTGCTTCAACAAAACCACATCTGTCACTCCAAGAAAACTACAGGTACCATTATTCAGACTGTAACCAACACCCTGAGCAACAGGGTTACAGGTTGCATTCTGACCTTGCCAGTGTTTTGGTCTTTATATTACTATACTTTTATTTTCATTTTCCCAGTGAAAAACTGCTATTCTAAATCCCATATCTTTGCCAGAGAGCTCCTTAATTTCCAAGTCATATTAATTTAGAGGGAGGGAGTTTACATTTTCCGTTTCAAGAGAAGCTCCAGAGCTCCTCAGCAGACACCTGTCTGTCAAACCAAGACAGTGCCCTGCTGCAGCTCCATCCCCATGGCAGGATCCGCGCTGGATGATCCCCAGGGACCCCCGGTGGGCAGAGCCCCCCTGAGCCCTGGTGCTGCTGATCCGTGTTGGGAAGACACCTGGCTGGGGGCTGCACACCCCCCCCCGTGGCCTGGATTTTCTCTGCATTTCTCTTTGTCCTTCCCAAACACCCAAAACCAGGGTAAAAATAGAGATGTTAAATAACGACCTGCTTGGGGACACGGGGGGATCTTCCAGGGGATGCGGGGGACGCTCGGATCCAGGGATTTGAGGGGTCCTGGGAGGGACCTGGGGGTTGCTCAGGGCGTTGGGCACCCCAGTTCCAGCGGCTCTGGCTGCGCTGGGAGACCGCTGGGAGAGGAGGAGGAGCGGGAGGAAGAGGAGGAGCGGGAAGAGACGGAAGAGAAGCAGCGGGAGGAAGAGGAGGGACACAGGAGGAGCGGCAGGAAAAGGAGGAGCGATTTTGAACCACGCGCTTCTCCTCCCGTTCGATCACGTCGCAGCTTCCCCCGGGTCCGGCAGCATCGCCCCTGAAATCCCGCAGGTGAGCGGGGAGGGGGAGCTCGCCCCAAATCCATCATGGGGGGCTCCGGGAGGGTTTTATTTTTCGTTTCAGGGGATGTTTGGATCTTGCAGGAGCCCAAAGCCGAGCGGGAAATGGCCCTGGCGGGATCCTGGCGGCTCCCCCGTGGCGATGGCCCGGTATCGGCGGGGAGGGGGCGATATCAGTTCTGGGGATCCCCGGCAGAGCCGGGGGGGAAGGCGGGAGCCCCGGAGCGGGGAGAGCTCAGAGGGGCGATCCCGGAGCCGGGGGACCCCCGGCAGCCTGGAGGGGTGCGGGAGGTTGGTGCTGAGCGGGCTCCGGGCCCCCGAGGCTGAAAGGGGCGCTGACTGCTCCAGCTGCCCTTGGGCAGCGCCACCATCAAACCCAACATGCTCAGCCCTTGTTTTCCCCCCCAAACCAGGATTTCCCAAACCTTGGCTGCCTTGCGGAGGAGGAGGCTGTGAGGACGAGGTCGATGGCCCGGAATCCCCAGGCAGGTGAGGAGGAAGTCAGTGCCCCTTTCCCCCTGTGTCCTGCTCCATCTCCCAGCCCAGCACGGCCCCGGCTGCAGCGCAGCCCTGGGGGGATCTCCTTGCCCTTGCCTCTGGCACGGAGGCAAATCCCATCCTGTCCTTGTCCTTCCTCCCCAGACAAGGAGCTGAGCACGGACAGCAGGGAGGACAAATCCCCGCGGCACAGCCTCGGGCAAGAGGCCGTTTGCAGCGGCTCCACGGCGCAGGAATGCAACGGGGAGGAAAAGCCCCGCAGATCCCGCAGCAGGAGGGGCTGCAAACGCACAGCCCGGGGATCCCAGCAGGAAAGAGCCAGCCCGGGCCGGGGAGGCGGCCGGAGCTCGGAGCTGGGGCTGCGTGAGCAGCTTCACCATGGGGAGAAGCCCCACAAGTGCTCGGAATGTGGGAAGGGCTTCAGTAGGAGATGGGACATGATCAGACACCGGAGAATCCACACGGGGGAACGGCCCTACGAGTGTGAGGAGTGTGGGAAGAGATTCATCCAGAACTCAGACCTGACTGTGCACCAGAGGAGCCACACTGGGGAGAAGCCCTACGAGTGTGATAAATGCAGGAAGAGGTTTGAGAGCAGCTCCAGCCTTCTGAAGCACTATCGCACTCACTGGGATGAGAGGCCCTTCTGCTGCCCCGACTGCGGGAAGGGCTTCAAGAAAAACTCCAACCTCGTCAGCCACCGGCGCATCCACACCGGGGAGAGACCCTACGAGTGTCCCGAGTGTGGGAAGAGCTTCTCACAGCGCTCTAACTTGACCAGACACCAACGGAGTCTCCACTGAGAGAAGCCCTGCGAGTGCCTTGAGTGCAGGAAAAGCTTCGTGCTGGCTCCCTTGTGGCCTGGATATTCTTTGCATTTCTCTTTCTCCTTCCCAGACACCCAGTACTGGGGTAAAAATGAAGACATTGAACTAAGACATGCCTGCAGACACAGGGGGATCTTCCAGAGGATGTGGGGGACCCTGCGTTCCAACGAGTTCAGGTTTCCTTGAGGGTTGCTCAGGGCTTTGGGCTCCCCAGGTCCAGTGGCTCTGGCTGCACTGGGAGATGCTGACGGAGCTTCTGGGGCAGCTGATCAAGGACCCCCTGCCCTGACACCCTCCCCGTTTCCCCCTGACCCAGCTCCTGCTGTCCCCTGTCCAGGATCCTCCTCTCCCCACTGCCACTGCCCTTGCCCCCAGCCCATTCCTGTCTCACACCACTCCTGCCCCTGTCCCAGTTCAGATCCCATTCCCAGTATCATTCCCTGTCCTGTATTCTCTGCCTGGTTACTGTTCACATATTCCCAGTCCCATATTCCCTGTCCTGTTCCCCTTCTAGTATTCCTGATCCCAGTCCCATTCCCATATTTCCATTTCTATATTTCCAGTCCCCTTCCCATATTCCCATTCCCAGTCCTGTTGCCTATCCCCATGTCTGTTTCCTGTCCCATATTCTAAATCCCCATCCCATATTTTCTCCCCAATTTCTATTTCCATATTTCCTGTTCTGTTCCCATATTCCTATTCCCTGTTCCTGTTTTCATTCACATTCCAATGTCCCTTTCCCAGTCCCCACTCTCAGTCCCTGTCCCCATTCCTGGTTGTTGGAGAGTGGAACAGAGAAGCCTCTCTGACTCCCTCTGAGGGAGAACAGTATACAAGAATTAAATTTAAAATGTTTTCAGAAATTAAAATACACGAAACCACACAGACATTAAATAAAGGTCTAAGTTTTAGTTTAAGGAATTAGAAATATTAAGTAGCATAGATATGAAGTAGAAGTTTAAATCTTAGTGTGAAGTACATAGAAATATGTGTTAAATACTATGAAAATTAAAAGCCGTGGAATCTCCTATAAAATACTGGCTGCATTGAGACATTAAAAACTTAGTTCTAGAAAAAATAAAATTGCAGTAGGAATATTTTGTATATTCTTCACATAGAACAGATAGGCCATATGCACAAGTTATGTGTAGACTTTAGTATTACAGAATTCTGACAGGTTTAGGAGAAATTCGTCAGGTTCACGATTTTGGCTCATTGGGTAATTTGTTAATAAAAATCTATGTATTGGATCCAGTGCTCTCTCTTGCTTCTCTCTCATCACTCTTTCTTCCTCCACCACCATCATCATCACCACTACCAGCACGGGAGAGAAGAAGAAGAGGAAGATGAAGAAGAGAAGAACAGAAGAAGAAAGGCCAGGGAGCATCTGCCTCTGGAGACTCTGCACCAGCCGCAGCTTCGGCCTCTTGCAGCAGAGAGCTGCTCCTGCTTCCATCGGGACTTTATGGCAGAGAGATTGAACAGGGACTGGAGAGCCTTGGGCTCTTTGCCTTTGGAGCCTGACGTGCCTTCACAAGAAACAACTTTACAGCAGCCAGCAGCTGCTCTGCTCTGGGAAGATCTAAAGCCACAACCAATCCCCACAGCCGGTGCCAGTCCCAGTTGTGGACACTGCTGGAGGCCTAGGCACATTTTAGCTAGGCCTTTTTTCTCAAGTTCTAAGTATTTTTCTCAGGCCATGAAATTTTCTCAGCCTCTATCCAGGATTTTTCCCAAGCTGGAGACTTTTTCTCTATTGTAAACATAAGACAAGGAATCATAACAGAGATAAACACCTGCAAGGTCCATGAGAAAGTCAGGGAGGAGAGGTGTCTCCTTCTCTGACCAATGATCTGTTTGTATTTTGTTTTCCACGAATTGTCTTATTTAAGGCAATGGTTTCTTTCAATAAATTGCTCTTTCTTGCTCTTTTCTGCACCAAGCCAGAGAGTGTCTTGTTGCTGTTTTTTCACTGCTCCATAACCCTTCCACGGCAACAGAGCCAGACACAGCATCAGCAAATCACCACTGCTGTGTTTTGGCAGGACTTTGGTTCTGCACGTGCAAAGCAACAGCAGCTTGTTGGCATTTTTGTCACTGAAGCTCAGCACTGACTGAAGTGGCATTTTTAATGCACTCCCTAACTGCAAAACACCTTCAGACACACTTTAATGACAGACAGGCAGCAGGAAAATCTGTGCTTTGCCTGCTATGAGACAGGTCAGAGGGGCAGAGCATATCAAATAAAGGGACTGCTGCTTTAGCTGCCAGGCTGTGCAGAACACAGCAGCACTGCAAGTTAATTCACTGCTCTCACATTCCAGTCATTGTACTGCAGTCATTACACACCAGTGGTCTTTGAAATACTAATTATTTATTAAAACTCATCTTCAGAAGATCTTCAACAGCATGTGACTGACCAGACACTGCTGTGAATACCATGAACTGTGTGGACCACTCTGAAAACTTAAGCTTGATGAAAGTAAGATCGGCAACTTCTGTTTCCCAAAAGATCAAAAGGCACTGTAAATGCAGGAAACAAAAGAATTATCTTTCAAAACAAGATAATTATCAAATTCAAAAGAATTATCTTTCATCTTTCTGCTGATGGCAGTTTCCCTAAAACTCTCCTTACTGCACTCAGAGGAAGCAACAAGTTTCCCCCTGCCCAGCACCCGGTCTTGTATTTCACACTGCAGTACAAATGCAGGTATCCTAACAGGACTGTGCAGTCCATGTGCAGTTTTTAAGGACATGCCCAAATGGATGATTGGCTGTATTTACACTGACCAGGACACAGCCATGTTCACTAAGTGTGTCTGACAAGGAAGAATTTTCTCTAGCATACATTTGGGAGGTTTTTATTACTTATATCCATTTTGTTCTTAGTGACAACAGAGCACTTGCTCAAATTTAAGTTTCTGTTTTCTTCATCTCCTTAATGCATGCAGCAGAAGAACCTGCATCCTTTAATGCAATGGGAAGCTTTTGACAGCCATGACAGAACTTAAAATTGGAGTGTGAGTAAACCAGACTGGATGTCAGTGTGACTCTCCTCAGTTTTGGCCATGCTAAATTGTATTAGAATCATATATTCTGACATCTGCACAGTCTAACTAAAACAGTGCAGAGCCCTTGGTGTTATGGGATTGCTGATGTAAAAGACCTTTGCTTCCACACCACTTTTCACAGCTGACTCACAGCTTTCTTTCAACTTCCTATCAATTCCTGCAATCGAATCTTAAGAGCAGATAGAACTCTGTTTCCTGCCATTTCTGTGTAGGATTCAGTAAATCATTTACAAAGATATAATACCTGCAAAATCCCTACATGGAGCAGTGTAAAAAAATATTTTGGCATTTTCCTGTCTTCATAAACAAATGTAAATATCAATACTAACCACTTCAAGCCATTTTTTTTCTTGCTGAGTTTTTAGAACTGAGCCACCAGCATTTTGACACAGTGTTCTCATTTTGTTCTCTTTCAGAACCAGCGCTTATTTTTAGTCATCAGAGATTGTATTATCCAAAAGAAATAAAACTGGTGTGAATTGGCAAAAAATGAAAAGAAATTCATTTAACAAAACACTCCATCAAGGTGCTGCATGTAAGACTCTCTGATTGTAAGAGCCTGAAATGAGGGATGCGGAACTCCAGGAGGGCTCTTTAAAATGCTGCTTATTCTATCCAAATGATGCAGTAATTTATTTATCATTTAAAATGCTGTTTATTGTATCCACATGATGCAGCAATTCACGGGCCGTGGGTGACAAGAGCCCAGCCCACAGCCTGACAGCCACATCTGTGGGTTCCTCTGAAAGCTTCCTCTAGTTCTGGTTACAATGCATTAAATAATTTTCATTACAGAGCATCCTAAGACATGACAACCAATCAATCCCTTCACTATCACCTGTAGCCTATCATACCTACTGACATTACAATATTCTTGTTACTATTTTCCAATCACAAAAGGTTAGTGTGTTTCAGTTTAAGCTAGAAGTTGTTTTTCAGTTTTCTTGCAGTGGAAAATCCTGAGATCTTTTCTCTACTTGCAACATGGTATTTTTGTTTGCCTGTGAAAATTCTTTTCCTTGGTAAAAACATCTTTTGTTTGAGGTGGATTTATCCTTTGCTCAGAGTCATAAAAGCCCCTTCCAACTCACTGCCCTTTGCCTTCTTAGTTACCCAGTAAGACTGGCTCAGCAATTCTTTTCTTCTACATCAAAACTTGTTCTCATCTCTCTTCCTTCTTCAGATTCTACATTCAAAAATCTTTCTGTTATATAGACGCATCTGTAAGACCTTCCTGTCAACTCCTCATCCTTCCTAACACATGGGGCTGTGCCCTATAGGGGATGGGGGTTGTGCCCTATAGGGGATGGGTCTCTGCCCTATAGGAGATGGGGATTGTGCCCTATAGGGGATGGGGTCCTGCACTATAGGGCACAGCCCCTGCAGGAACAAACTGGACTTCTGGACAGCAGATCAATATGATTTTGCAGAAGCTGATTTATTGTTTATAGTTCACCCTAATTATCCATTTCTAGAACCATCACCCATGTGGGCACACACTCTACAGTTGGTAATTTTAGGGTGTTGATCCACCCATTCAAACCCCCCAGAGTCAGTAATTGGTGGTCACATGCAGTTTCACCGCCTCCTGTTATCTTGAATCTTCTAATCTTGGTGTTCTGTGTTTTCAACTTCTTCTCTCCCAATTTAGCATAGTTTATGTTCCAGCGGCCTTGGGGGGTTTCAAACAAGTTACCAAAAAACTCCTAAAACTTTCTCATGCTGTGCACCTATTATAAACACTGGTCTAAACTAAGAAATGCACAAAAACAGCTGGCATGTGAAAGAAGCGTGTGAACAAACACCAAAATATGCAGAAAGAACTGAACAGCAAAACATAGCAACTAAATATGGTTTTTGGCTGGTGCACACCACACAAGGCCCAGATTTGTACAGACATGTCCACCAGTGTCTCAACCTTGTTCAGCAATACTACAATTCCCCTTTTTTTTTTGTACCAGTCAAATCATTTTTGTTGTTATCCTTATCTTATCTTATCTTATCTTATCTTATCTTATCTTATCTTATCTTATCTTAGCCTTATATTATTTTATTCTTATATTATCTTATCCTTATACTATCTTATCTTTTATGATATTCTTTAAATTATTATATCATATCATATTCTATTTTATTTTATCAAGCGAATCACTAACTTTATTTATGGAAAAAACAATGTGCTAATAACGAACAAAAATATCCAAACCCCTTGGATTATATCTTTCAGCCACCCAGGTATTCCCCACCCTTCTAACCACTCATCCAAACCCCAATCATCCACAGTTAACTTCCTCATATTATCTTGCAGTTGTTTGATCTTCTCGTGAATGGATGCAGAATGCTCAGAAAGACACATCCAACACATCCAATCAAAATCCTCACACCCGTGCCCATGTGCTGATAGCAAAAACTCTACAGCAGCTCTATTCTGCAGTGTGGGGTGTCTAATACTATTTACATCTGTAAGCATTTGTTTCAAAACAGTGGAAGTGATATTCAGCTGTTCATTCACTCAACACCTCAGCTTCTCAAGTGTAGTCAATGCCTGAGCAGCAGCAACACCTGGGGAAAGAACTGATGCTATTATTTGTGCCAGAGGACCCCAGAATTCCAAACGATTGTAAAAATTAGGCTCCAAATCCCCAATTTCTCTTTTAGCTCTTTAGCTGTGCCCTGCTCTCCAAAGGGTCTGATTCAACAACTCATGCGTGCCAGGAGCAAACATAGTTAACTTTCGGAGGATATTCGGGGGAATTTGGGTGTTTTTGGGAGTTCTCAGGAGTGTTATAAATGGATATTTCGATATGTTAACTTTTCAACCCTTGGCCATATGCATTTGCCTCTCGCTTGGTGAAAGCTGCTGTGGGCCAGGGCCAGCACCGAGCTGGGCTGTGTGGGCCAGGCAACGTGGAGAGTCTTGGCTGATCTTGCTGTGTCCCTGGCCTCAGCAAAGGCTTGGAGGATTTGCCTCCCAAGGCATCCTGCTCATTGGCTCTTCCTGTGCACCTTGGAGAGAACAAGGACGGCATTTCTGGCAGCTGGGCATTAGCAGCCCTTCAAACGGGGGCGTGTTGTGGAGCAAGCCCAGCTGAGACACCCTGCGAGGAGCCAGCCCAGTGCTCCTTGCTCCTCCCTGCTGACACCAGATGGTTGATGTGGTTTTGGGATGAGCCCAGCTCCGTGACGGGGTGCTACGTGCACACGAGACAGCTGCCCCTGTCCCGCAGGGTCCCAGCAGTGCCTCGCAGTTGTCCTGCACACACATCAGGATGTGGCCAAGAGAGGTCCTGGAAGCTGAGGCAGCTGATTTGAAGCTTTTGCAGGTGCCTACAGGTCAAGGCCAACGGTGTTCCCTCAGGATGCAGCAGTCCTGAGGGTTCGCCCCAGAGCTGCCTGATGCCGCCCACTCCTTGTGGCACCAGTTGCTTTCCTGTGGAATGTTCTACCTCCACCAAGAGCAAAGAGGGAGCTGGAGAAAGAGCTTGCCAGGCCACTCTCGATCCTTTCCCAGCAGTCCTGCTCCCTCCCTCCAGTCCTCAGACTGTGCCCATCCCTTTTGTTCCCCTTAGCTCATCCCTTTGCTTTGCTTTCCATCAATAAAGTTTGGCTTCTTCACTTTGCCTGCATCTCTGTGGAGCTCAAGCAGTGCAAATCCAGAGCCCTGGGACACACAGGCCCCTCCTGCCATTCTGTTCCACGCCGTGTTCTGTGCAGAGACTCAGAGGAACGAGGGCAGATCAGGTTGGAAAGGTCTCTGTGCTGAAGCTTCAGTTCCACAACACTGTGAACTTCAAGGTCTTGCCTCAAGGCTGATGGCTGCTGCCAGCTTGGCCCCATGCCACCCACTGTGGACGTGGCCAGGGACAGGACGGCAGAGGGGCCGGGCAGACACCCCGCAGTGGCCGTGCTCCATCCTCTGGGGCATCCCGGGGCTTTCCCTGCCTGGGGAGCGCAGGGCTGGCCTGTGTTCTCTGCACATGAACGGTTGATCTTATCCACAGGAAACAAAATCAGCATCCCCGTTTCCAGATGTCAGTTAGGAGGAGGCGTTTGGCACAACAAAGGCAGTCGGTCTTCTCGGGCTTCTCAGCTTTGGTCTGGCAGAAATCTTGTGCCGTATGGAATTTTAGCTGGCAGAAACCCACTCCCAGCTAAGGCCCCTGAATAGGAATGGTGGCTATTTTCCACCGGACAGTAATCTCACCATCCCAGTTTCCAGATATCACTTAGGAGAAGGCATTTGACAGTCCAATGGCAGCCATGGTCCAAGGATATGGCAGCTTTGGTCTGGGAGAAATCCTGCACCATATGGACTTTGAGAGGGCGGTAGCCCAGTCCCAGCTACGGGACCCTGATGGCTCTTTTCCATGTGAAACAAATCTAACCATCCCAGTTTCCTGATGTCAGTTAAGAGGAGGCTTTTGGCACTCCAACAGCACCCAGGCTTCTCGGTGGTGGCAGCTTTGGTCTGGGAGAAATCCTGCACCCTATGAAATTTTAGCAGGTGGAAGCCCAGTCTCAGTTAGAGGCCCCTGGATATCAACGATGGCTCTTTTCCATGGGAAACAAAACTCACCATCCCAGTTTCCTGATGTCAGTTGAGAGGAAACATTTGGTGCACTAAAGGCAGCCACTGTCCTAGGAGGTGGCTTCTTTACAGGGCACACACCCACAGATTTTTCTCTCTCGAGGCTTCAGAGAGTGCAGCCTCCTTTTATCCTTAACTCCTGGCCACACTTTGCCCTCTTCCCTTCCCCGTTGGCCAAGGTACTCGGAAGATACAGCCTTCCCAACCCGTGTACCCCATATTCCCCCTTGAATCTGGCATTTCCCCCCAAAGTTCAGAAGTTCAGCCTTGTGCAGACTCTTGTCTGGTTCAGGAGCCAAGCTGTGTGGGCCCAGTAACAAACCTGCTGCCCAAAGCTAGTAGAAACTTTACAACCCATTCAGAGACCCTAACAGCCATCCCTTCACCCATGAAGTGATTTGTAAAGACATTAGCACACATCTTTCCTCTCACATTGATGTTTCCTCTGCTGCTAACAGACTTTTAAAGACAGCCTTTGGCCTGACCTCTCTGCTGTTGTAGTTCCATGCACAGAGGTTGTTGTCTCTTCCCCCTTCCATGGGCAGGCCAGTGTTCAGCCATCTCCAGGACAGGAGGGCCCCACCCCACAGCACTGTGACGTAGGAAGACAAAAACCATCACTCCAAATGTCCCCCATTGTCCTTCTTCCCAGGCATGTGGCTCTGCCAGTGGGGTTTGCTGCTGGTTGCCACAGGAGAAAGAAGATTACTGTGATACTGTGGGGCTCAATGGAACCAAACATCCATTGTGACACTACAGAGCCTCACAGCACCCAGAGTCCATGGTGACACAACAGGGCCTTGTGGAACCAAGGAGTCCAAAGGCCTAAAACAGATCTTGCATGGCTCTGCCTTGGAAAGAGAAACCTCCTTGGCACACTCTCTTCAGAAAGAGAAAAGGAAGAAAACCCCTGTTTCCCTGAATGCTGCCAGATCTCCAACCAAAGCAGATCTCAGGTGATTGAGGACAGACAGGATGGGGTTGGGCAATGTGGAGCAAGGTTGTCCACACTGGATCAGACCTCAAGGTAGAGCTTCTCTGAGCAGGCTAGATCTCCTGAAGAGAAAACCTGAGTCAATACCAATCACAGAATGCTGCAATCAACTCTGCTCTGAAGAGAAACAGTAAGAAAAGACACTCTTTAAAATAGGAACACTTATTTCTAAGAAGCTCTTTAAAATATTTCTCCATAGCTCTAGAAAAAAACTTTTCTAATCAACTGCGCTGGACCAGAGGGAAAGAAAGGCAGAGCCATGGTTTGTCAGGATTTACTTGATCCCAGTGAGCCCCGTGGTGCATTTGGTGCTGAGCCCTTGAACCTCAGGGCCTGAGAAGAGATTGCACAAACCTTTCCAGGAGCCCCAGTCAGAAGAAAAACCCAAAGTGTCTCAAAGCATTAATGGGTCCCACTGAGGTCCATCTCCAACACAGGCTTCTCATGGACTCCTTGAAGGTGAGAATTGGAGGCCATGACTGCCCAAAAACCTCTCAGAGACTCAGAAAATGCTATAAATAGATATGTTCAATTTTGTCCAATTAATCGTAACAACAAGGTTAAGTTTAGCAGCAATTTATTAATAACAGCAATTGTATATAAATGAATACAATCAAAATATATTAGTTACATAGATTTAAGTAAATACAAAATCTGGCAGTGAGTAATTTAGTATAATTGAGGTTTTATTCGAATAAAGCAGAAGCAAAACTGACCAGGGGTACGGGCAGGGCCCTTCCTCTCACACCGTACCAAACCAATTGAGCTAAAAATCTCACTTACATACTGTTACTAATACATATTAATACAGAAGCTTCTGGAAAGCTCCTCCTCGCTTCTATTCCCAAAATCCACGTCCCTGTGTTGTGTTGCCATGTGTCACCAGTGGTCGGGGTCTCTCCTCCTTTCGGGGTCTTGTTTCCGATGAAGGCTCTGGGTCTTCCTCAGTGTTCTCTGTGTGACCTCGCAGGGAGCGCAGGCGCACTGAGCTCAGGGTTATATAATTAAATATATGTTCCCACAACAGGCCTTAGTCCAGTGTCCAGTGCCTGGAATGGTCCCAATTTGGCTCAATTTAAGGTCAAAAGTTTTATTTCTAGTTGCTGTTCTTAGGCCTATATCCTTACTATCCTCATTCCTACCAAACAATTGGAGGATGATTCCATCTGCTTTGTTTAACCATTTCCTTTATCCTTTCTGCTTTATAACAATTAAATATAATTTTTCTATTGATTATAAAGCAACAATTTTGATAATATAGTTCCAATTTAATTAGCACGAATCACATAAGAGTACCATGCCTGAATTTTTGAGGTACCATTTCCAAGTGTTTTGGGGGACCATTCCCAGGTGTTTTGGGGGAACATTCCTGCGTTTTTGGGAGAAATGTTTGTGAATTTTTGAGGAATATTTCTGAATTATTGAGGGAAAATTCTGGAATTTTTGTGGGATCATTTCTGGATTTTTGGGGACCATTCCTGGATTTTCTGGGGCCCATTCCTGGGTTTTGGGGGAATATTGCTAGGGTTGCTGAGGGAATTTTGGGGAGCATTTCTAAATTTTTGAGGTACCATTCCCAGGTGTTTTGGGGACCATTCCCAGGTGTTTTGGGGTCCCATTCCCGGTTTCTTGGGCTGTCCCTGATCCCGTTCCCCCGTGCCAGTTCCCGGGTTCAAGGAGCTGTGCCTGTGCCCGGGCGCCACAACATCCCCTTGGTGCAGTTCAACACCGAGGTGAAGGCGGCGCCGCCCGCGGGGCCCTGCAGAGCTCCAAGATCACCCAGAGCAACCCACAAAGATCTCCTGCACCAAAAAGTGACCCCAAACCTGAAAAAAACTTGCCTGGAATACCTGAAAACTGTCCCAAAACACCCCAAATTCCAGAGCAACGCCAAAAAATCCCAGAGAAACACCACAAAACCACCCCTGAATACCCCAAAACTGCCCAAAACACCCCAAAATCCCAGAGAAATGCCTCAAAACCACCACTCAATACACCAAAACTGCCCAGAAATGCCCCAAATCCCTTCAGGCTGCCCCAAAATCCTATAGAAACACCACAAAATCCCATAGAAAGCCCCTAAAATCCCTCCAAACCATCCCTAAAATCCCTCCAAACCACTGCTAAATGCTATAGAAACACCCTAAAATCTCTTCAACCCCCCCTCCCAAAATCTCTGAATGTTGCCCCCAAAATCCCAGAATTGCTCAAAACCAGCCCAAAACACAAAAAATCCCAGAAAACTGTCCACAAATCCCATTGAACTGACCTCAAATCCCATACAAGTACTCCAAAATCCCCCAGAACTGCCCCAAAAATGGTCCTAACCCTGTCCAAAACTTCTACCTGCCCCCACTACCCCGGGTAAGTTCAGCTCAGCCCAAATTCTCTATTTTTTTCCCCAAATCCTCCCTTTTTTACCCCAAATCTTCCTTTTCTTTCATTCTAGATCTTCTTTTTTTTTTCCCCAAATTCTTTTTTTTTTCCAAATCCTCATTTTTTTAGCCCCAAAATTCTTCTTTGTATACCCCAAAAGTCCTTTTAAGACCCCAAATTTGCCTTTGCACAGCCCAAATCTTTTGTGCATCCCAAATCCCTTTTCCCACCTCAATATCTCCTTTTCCCACCCGAAATCCCCTTCTTCCACCCAAGGTCCTTTCCTGTCTACACCAAATCCCTTTTCCCACCCAAAATCCTCAATGCCCACCCCAGATCCCCCTCTCCTCCCTCTAAATCTCCTTTTCCATCCCAAAACCTCCTTTTCCCACCCCGAATCCCCTTTTCACATTTCCCCAGGTGTTTTGGGGGGTTTTGGGGTTTTTTGGGGGGGGTTTTGGGGTTTTTCCCAGCATCATACCCAGGGTCTCTGCAGACATTGCACCAGGAGCTGCCCCCACCACAAATGAATCCCAAATCAACCTTAAATCAACCCTAAATGAACCCAGCTGTGCCCTCAGGGCTGGAGTGTTTTGGGGGGGGAGGTTCGGGTCTGGTGGGTTTGACCCCAGAGTTTGGGGAAGGGAGAGGTCTGATCCTAAAGTTTGGGGGGGGTTGACACCCCAGGGTTTGGGATCAGAGGATTTGACCCCAGAATTTGGGGATCAGGGGCATTTAACCCAAATTTTGGGATCAGAGGGGTTGGACACCCCAGATATTTCAAACCCCAGAGGTTAGGAATTGGGGAATTGGACACCCCAAAGTTTGGGGTCTGGGGGGGTTTGATCCTAAAACTTGAGGCCTAGGGTGTTTTACACCTCAGGATTTGGGGTTTGGGGAGGTTTGACACCAAATTTTGGGGATTTGGAGGATTTAACCCCAGAGTTAGCAATTGGGGGCTGAGGTGATCCTAAAATTTGTGGTCTGGGTGGGGTTTGACACCTCAGGGTTTGGGTTTGGGGGGTTTTTCACCTCAGAATTTGGCGATCAGGGGGGCTGAATCCCAAATTTTACGATCAGAGGTGTTGGACACCCCAAATACTTCAAACCCCAACTTTGGGAATTGGGGGGTTTTGACCCCCTCAGTTTGGGGTGAAGGTTGAGATCAAAACGATTCCCTGGAAACAGCGGCGAGACCGGGAACGGGAAAGGAATTGGGAACAGCATCAGGATTGGGAATGGGAACGGGATCAGGTTCGGGAACGGGATTGGGAATGGGAATGAAATAGCGATTGGGAATGCAATCGAGTTTGGGAATGGGAATGGAATCAGGATTGAGAAAGGGATCATGGTTGCAAATGGGTTGGGGTCAGAAATGGGAATGAGATCGGGAATAGAATTGGGAATGGGAATGGGAATGGGAATGGGAATGGGAATGGGATTGGGATTGAGAATGGGAGCAGGAATGGGATGAAGATTGGGAATGGGAACAAGATAGGGATCAGGATTGGAATGGGAATAGGAACGGGATCGGGATCAGGAACAGGACTGGGAATGGAAAGGGGAACAGTAAGAAGATTGAGAATGGGATCAGGAACAGGAATGAGATAGGGATTGGGAACAAGATCGAGGTGTTAAAGCCGTGATATAAATAGGTGCCTTGGTTGGGAAATCTCAAATTGGACAGCCAAAACCAATACAGGCAGGAACAACATTTCCTGGCTGGGAACTGGAATTCCAGACCCTGGCAGTGTGATCCATGCAGGACCATCCAGACTGGGATCATGGGGGCTGGGATCACATGGACTGGGATCCTCCTGACTGGGGCTGCACAGACTGGGACCAGATGGATCAGGGCCTTCCAGACTGGGATTGTACAAACTGGGAACACATGGACTGGGATTGTACAAACTGGGATCATATGGACCGGGATTGTACAAACTGGGACCATATAGACCGTTCTGGCTGCACCAGGACGATGTGAACCGATGGGGCCCCGCCCCACCCAGGGGTCCCTCCCAGTCCCATTCGGGAGTGCAGCCAAAACTCCCCGGAGTGAATGCGGAGGTCCCAGAGCGCTCCTGGTGTCGGTCCCAGTCTTGGAGCAATCCTGGAGCACTCCTGGTGCTGAATCTGATCCTGGTGTTGATCTCAATCCCAGAGCAGTGCTGGTCTTGGTCTCAGTCTCAGTCCTATATGGATACTAGTCTCAGTGCTGGTTCTGTTTTCAGTCTTGGTCTCACAGTCTCGGAGTGGTTCTGGTCCCAGTGCTGGTTCTGGTGCTGGTGCTGGTCCCAGAGTGCTCATAGTGCAAGGGGTGGGGGGATGCAGGTCCCCCCGTGGTGGGGGTTGGGCTTCCCGGGCCGGGCCCTGCGAGCTCTGCCGGGGCCCGTGGGGACCGCGCGGGGCCGGCGGCATCGGCGGGGGGACACCGGTTTGGGGGAGCCCCGGGAGAGGCGCGGCTTCCCTGAGTGGGACCCCAGAGAGAGGAGAGCCCCAGAACCCCAAAGCAGGACCCTGAGAGGGGGGGAGGGATCCCTGGGATTGCCAGGACCCCGGTGGGGGTGCTGGGGCTGGAGGGGCGCGATGGCCACAAAGGGGTTTGGGGGTCCCGGTGCCGGGAATGGCTGCTCCCAGTATGAGCCCGGTCACTCCCAGTATGATCCTGGTCACTTCCCCTCGGTGTCTTCAGGATCCCTGTTGCTCCCAGTATGAACCCAGTCACTCCCTATTGTGACACACTTTGGCCCCAGCAGGGTCCCAGTTGCTGCCAGTTCCTCCAGCTTTTGTCCAGTGTGTTCCCATTTCTCCCAGTTGCCACTAGTACAGTCGCAGTCACTACCAGTATGATGCCAGTGGCCCCCAGTGGGATCCCAGCTGCTCCCTGTCAAGGCCAACATGACCCCAGCAGCCTCCAGTATGATCCCTGTGACTCCCTGTCTCTCCCACTGGATCCCAGTCACTCACATTTCCTCCCAGTTCCTTTCAGCATGATTCCAGCTGCCCACTGTCCATCCCAGTATGATTTCAGTAACTCTCAGTGTGATCCCAGTATGATTTCAGTAACTCTCAGTGTGATCCCAGTATGATCTGAGTCTCCCAGAATAGTTCGAGTTGTTCCCAGTTCCTTCCAGTATGATCCCAGTTGTCCCTAGAATGCTGCCAGTCCCCCTCAGCATGGTCCCACTCACTCCCAGTTGTCCCCAGCATGATCCCAGCTGTTCTCAGTGTGGTCCCAGTCCCCCCAGTATGGTTACAGACACTCCCAGTATATCCCAGTTGCTCAGCATGCTTCTAGTTACCTCCGAATGATCCCAGTCTTTCCCAGTTACTCCCAGTTGCCTCCAGTATGACCCATTTCTGTCAGTTGCCCAAAGTATAGTTCTACTTACTCCCAGTATAATCCCACTTGTGATCTCAGTTCCCTCACCCTATTTCCAGTACCTTCCATTTGATCCCAGCTGCTCCCAATGTGTCCATGTTTGCCTCCCAACATGAGCTCAGGAGCTCCCAGTAACCCCCAGTCAGGTTCCATTCACACCATTGTAATCCCAGTGGCTCCCAGAATGATCCCAGTATGGCTCCAGTCAGTCCCAGTATGGTCCCAGTCACTTCCAGGAGGATCTCAGAAACTTCTGCTACAATCCCAGTCACTCCAGTATGATCCCAGTGATTCCCAGATACTCCCAGTGTTATTCCAGTCATGCCCAGAGTGACTCCCTGTCACTCCCAGTGTGGGTCCAGTTGCTCCCAGTCACCTACAGCATGGCTCCAGTCACAGCCAGCAATTTTCCAGTCACTCCCAGTCTGATTCCAGTATGATGCCAGCCAGTTCCAGTAGGATCCCAGTATGGCCCTGGCACAGGCATAGCTGCTCCCATTATTATCCAATGTGGTTACAGTTGCTCCCATTTACCCCCACTATAGTGTCAGTCTTCCCCAGTATATCCCAGTTGCTGCCAGCATGTTCCCAGTCACTGCCAGTTGCCCTGAGTTTGTTCCAGCCTGATCCCAGTTGCTCACAGCCACTCCCAGTCACGCTCAGTGCAGTTCCAGTTGCTGCCAGTATGATCCAGTATGATCCCAGTGTCCCTCAGCATGCTTCCAGTAATTCCCAGTCACTCCCAGTGGCAAGAACAGGAGCCTGGGGCAGGCCCATGGCCCCTGCCCGGCCCCAGCAGGAGGGAGGGCTCTGAGCCCAGGGCTGCTGGCAGGATGGGCTGCTGTGGCCAGCTGGGGGCCCTGAGCAATGCCCAAAGCCTTGTGCTCTCTGCAGCTGGCCAAGGGCAGCAGCAGGGCTGAAGGGTTCGTGTGGCACAGGCAGCCCGAGCTGTGGAGCCCTCAGGCCCCCGTGGCAGAGGCGCCCTCAGGAACGGCACCGGGACTGGCACCGGCTGTGGGGATTGGTTGTGGCTTTAGATCTTCCCAGAGCAGAGCAGCTGCTGGCTGCTGTAAAGTTGTTTCTTGTGAAGGCACGTCAGGCTCCAAAGGCAAAGAGCCCAAGGCTCTCCAGTCCCTGTTCAATCTCTCTGCCATAAAGTCCCGATGGAAGCAGGAGCAGCTCTCTGCTGCAAGAGGTCGAAGCTGCGGCTGGTGCAGAGTCTCCAGAGGCAGATGCTCCCTGGCCTTTCTTCTTCTGTTCTTTTCTCCTTCATCTTCCTCTTCTTCTTTCTCACAGGGTGGTAGTGGTGATGATGATGATGGGGGGGAGGAAGCGAGAGGGACGAGAGTGGAGCAAGAGAGAGCTCTGGCGCCAACACGAATTTTTATTGACAAATTTGCCAGTGATTAAAAAACAGGAACCTGAAGCATTTCTCCTAAACCTATTAGAATTCTGTTTTTCTAATATGAAAGTTTATGTCTAACTAGTGCACGTGGCCTATGTGTTCTATGGGAAGAATATAAAACATATTTTTACTCTGTTTTTATTCTGTCTAGAGCTGTGCTTTTAAGCCCTTACTGCAGCTTGGTTTTTACATGAGATTCTACTGCTTTTTCTTCTTAGGGCATTTAAAACATATTTCTATGTACTTCACACTATGATTTATACTTCTAGTTCATATCTATGCAACTTAATATTTCTACTTCTTTAAACTAAACCTTAGAGATCTATTTCATGTTGGTGTGGCTTAATATAGTTCATTTCTGAAAATGTTTTTAATTTAATTCTTGCATTCTTTTCTCTCTCGGAGGGACTCTAAAAGGCTTCTGTGTTACACATTCCAACTACTAGGAATGGGGACAGGCACTGGGATTGGAACTGGGAATGGGGACAGGGACATGGGAACGGGAGCAAAAAGAGGAACCAGGAATATGGAAATAATAACTGGGGAGATAATATGGAATGGGGATTAAGAACATGAGACAAGGAAGGGAAATGGGAATACGGGAACAGGATTGGCAATGAAAATATGGGAAGGGGACTGGAAATAGAGAAATGGAATTATGGGAATGGGAGTAGGACTGGGAATTAAAAAAGGGAAACTGGGCATGGAATATGGGACTGGAATATGTGAACAGCAACCGGGCAGAGAATACGAGACATGGACAGGGAATGAAACCAGGAATGGAATTCGGACTGGGATGGGAGAAGGACAGGAGTGACAGTGGGGTGAGATGGGAATGGGCTGGGGTCAAGGGGACTGACAGCGAGGAGAGGGGGATCCTGGACAGGGGACAGCCGGAGCCAGGGCAGGAGGACATGGGGACAGTGTCAGGGCATTGCGTCATTGATCAGCTGCCCCAGAACCTCCACCAGGGTCTCCCAGTGCAGCTGGAGCTGCTGGGCCTGGGGTACCCAAAGCCCTGTGCAACCCCCAAGGACCCTTAAATCCCTGGAACCCAGCGTCCCCCACATCCCCTGGAAGATCTCCCCATGTCCCCAAGCATGTCCTTTTACCCCAGTTCTGGGTGTTTTGGAAGGTCAGAGAGAAATGCAAAGAAAATTCAGGCCACAGGGAGCCAGGAGGGTGTGGAGCCCCCAGCCAGGTGTTTTCCCAAGAGGGATCAGCAGCACCAGGGCTCAGGGGGGCTCTGCCCACCAGGGGTCACTGGGGATCATCCAGCACAGATCCTGCCACGGGGATGGAGATGGAGCAGCGCACGAAGCTCTTCCCACACTCAAGGAACTTGCAGGGCTTCCCTCAGTGCAGACTCCGTTGGTGTCTGGTCAGCTCTTCCCACACTCAGCACACTCATCTCTCCCCAGTGTGGATGCGCCGGTGACTGATGAGAGTGGAGTTGTGCTTGAAGCCCTTCCCACAGTCAGAACACTCATAAGGCCTCTCATCCCTGTGAGTGCGATAGTGGTCGAGGAGATGAGAGCTGGTGTGAAACCTCTTCCTGCATTTATCACACTCGTAGGGCCTCTCCCCGGTGTGGATCCTCTGGTGCACAGTCAGGCTTGAGCTCTGGATGAATCTCTTCCCACACTCCCCACACTCGTAGGGCCATTCCCCCGTGTGGGTTCTCCGGTGTCTGATCAGGTTGGATCTCCTCCTGAATCCTTTCCCACATTCTGAGCACTTGTGGGGCTTCTCCCCATGGTGAAGCTGCTCACGCAGCCCCAGCTCCGAGCTCCGGCCGCCTCCCTGGCCCGGGCTGGCTCTTTCCTGCTGGGATCCCCGGGCTGTGCGTTTGCAGCCCCTCCTGCTGCGGGATCTGCGGGGCTTTTCCTCCCCGTTGCATTCCTGCGCCGTGGAGCCGCTGCAAACGGCCTCTTGCCCGAGGCTGTGCCGCGGGGATTTGTCCTCCCTGCTGTCCGTGCTCAGCTCTTGTCTGGGGGAGGAAGGACAAGGACAGGATGGGATTTGCCTCCGTGCCAGAGGCAAGGGCAAGGAGATCCCCCCAGGGCTGTGCTGCAGCCGGGGCCGTTCTGGGCTGGGAGATGGAGCAGGACACAGGGGGAAAGGGGCACTGACTTCCTCCTCACCTGCCTGCGGCTCACAGGCCATTGAACTCCTCCTCACGGCCTCCTCCTCCTTAATGCAGACAAGATTTGGAAATCCTGGTTTGGGAGGGAAAACAAGGGCTGAGTGCGTTGGGTTTGATGGTGGCGCTGCCCAAGGGCAGCTGGAGAAGTCAGCGCCCCTTTCAGCCTCGGGGGCCTGGAGCCCGCTCAGCACCAACCTCCCGCACCCCTCCAGGCTGCCGGGGGTCCCCCGGCTCCGGGATGGCCCCTCTGCGCTCTCCCCGCTCCGGGGCTCCCGATTTCCCTCCCGGCTCTGCCGGGCATCCCCAGAACTGATATCACCCCCTCCCCGCCGATACCGGGCCATCGCCACGGGGGAGCCTCCAGGATCTCGCCAGGGCCATTTCCCGCTCGGCTTTGGGCTCCTGCAAGATCCAAACATCCCCTGAAACGAAAAATAAAACCCTCCGGTAGCCCCACATGATGGATTTGGGGCGAGCTCCCTCTCCCCGCTCACCTGCGGGATTTTTGGGGGCGATGCTGCCGGACCCGGGGGAGCTGCGTCCGCAGCGACCAGGCGGGAGAAGTGCGTGGTCCCAAAATCGCTCCTCCTTTTCCTGCTGCTCCTCCTGTGTCCCTCCTCTTCCTCCCGCTGCTTCTCTTCTGTCTCTTCCCGCTCCTCCTCTTCCTCCCGCTCCTCCTCCTCTCCCAGCCGTCTCCCAGCGCAGCCAGAGCCGCTGGAACTGGGGTGACCAACGCCCTGAGCAACCCCCAGGTCCCTCCCAGGACCCCTCAAATCCCTGGATCCGAGCGTCCCCCGCATCCCCTGGAAGATCCCCCCGTGTCTCCAAGCAGGTCGTTATAAAACATCTCTATTTTTACCCTGGTTTTGGGTGTTTGGGAAGGACAAAGAGAAATGCAGAGAAAATCCAGGCCACGGGGAGGGTGTGCAGCCCCCAGCCAGGTGTCTTCCCAACACGGATCAGCAGCACCAGGGCTCAGGGGGGCTCTGCTCACCGGGGGTCCCTGGGGATCATCCAGCGCGGATCCTGCCATGGGGATGGAGCTGCAGCAGGGCACTGTCTTGGTTTGAAAGACAGGTGTCTGCTGAGGAGCTCTGGAGCTTCTCTTGAAATGGAAAATGTAAACTCCCTCCCTCTAAATTAATATTACTTGGAAATTAAGGAGCTCTCTGACAAAGATACGGGATTTAGAATAGCAGTTTTTCACTGGGAAAATGAAAATAAAAGTATAGTAATATAAAGACCAAGACACTGGCAAGGTCAGAATGCAACCTGTAACCCTGTTGCTCAGGGTGTTGCTTACAGTCTGAATAATGGTACCTGTAGTTTTCTTGGAGTGACAGATGTGGTTTTGTTGAAGCAATGATTTTGGAGAAGGGTGTAGTTACTTTTTTAACATCTAGTGGTGATGAAGATAGGCCTGGTATTCTTCTGGGAATTTAGTGGGAAAAAATGCTCTGATGATTCAAATTTCAGATTTTATTTAGGTAGGAAATCTTTGGCTTTTCTCCTTGGGTGGGGCATCTCCCATAAGGTATAACTCCTTGTGGGGAAAAGTTCTGAGGGATGGGTCATGGCAGAGATAAGGAGCCCTGCTCCACCTGGTTTCAGCAGATGGTGATAGAATGTATACTTCTGCTTGCATCTTGCATTGCAACTTAAGACATGATCTACTCCTTATTCTATTACCATCTGCATCCTACCTTAATTAATACCTTCTTTCAACTCTGCTGTATATTTTTATGCTCAGTGAAACTTTACACACAGTTCTCACTTAAGATTAGGTTTTTCTGTGGTACTCAATGGGTTTCTTTATCTTTCTGCATTACCTACTAAGTGTAACTGGGATTTTGAGCAAAACCGTTTGTAGGGATTGGTTTGCCTTTGCTTGAGGTGGGCCTAATCTAAACAGTCTTAAAATACCTTTTATGTGCACTACAGGGACTTTATCCCCATCCAGTGTGTGCAAGGCTTCAGACTGGGCAGGACTTGCTTGAGTGATGGACTCTCAGGTGTTGGCTATTTAGGTGGCTTTTATTAAGTTCATTTCTCAGTTTTTGGATGTTTCCCTGCCAAGTGCCTTTAGGGTAATTTGAAGTAGTCTGTTGTACAGTTCAACTTTCCTGGCAGCTGGTGTGTGATAAGGGATATGATCTATTTATTCAATATCCTGGTTTTTGGCTGAGGTGTTTCTAAGGCTGTTCTTGAAATGGGTCCTGTTGTCTGACAATTCTCTCAGGGGTGCTGTGTCTTTATAGGACTTGCTTTTTTGGGCTTCAGACGGTGTTTTGAGTAGTAGTGTGAGGTACAGGGTAGGTTTCTAATGATCTAGTGGTGGCTTCTACAACTGTGATCACGTAGCACTTGCCTTGGGGGGTTTGAGGCAGTGTGATGTAGTTCATTTGCTCGGCTTCTTTATACTTGTATTTGGAATACTGCCCCCCATATTAGACAGGCTTTATGGGCTTGGCTTGCTTGATTTTAGCACATGTCTTACAGTTATGGATAACTTGAGAAATGCAATTAATAGTTAAATCTGCTTTTCAATTTTGTGCCTACTTATAGGTGGCATTTTTGCCTTGATGGCTTGAGGCAGTATGGGCCTATTGAGCTAGGAACAACTCTGCCTTATGTTGTTAATTTAAATTTATTGGTGACATCTCTATTTTTGCAGCTTGATCTACATGCTGCTTTAGTGTTCTTTATTAGCCTGACTTTTGGGGACGTGGCCGTCTACATGATGGAGTTTTACAGAGAGTTTGTCTGAGTGGCAATGTTTTTGCACTCATCAGCAGCTTCAATTGGTTTTCCTTTATGTTGCTCGCTGGCCTTTTTTTTACCTTTCTAGCTAACTCCACAGAGCATTGGTTACTATTTATGATTCAGTATAAGGGTAGAGCTTTGGCCAGTTCTCTGTTTCAGCAGTGTCCAGGGCCAGCTGAATGGCTTTGAGTTCAGCAAGTGCACTTGATTCACCTTCTCCTTCAGTAGCTTGTGTGACTCGTCGTGTGGGGCTCCCTGCGGCCACTTTCCACTTCTGGTTCATCTCAACCATGAGACAGAAAATGTCAGTGACAAGAGCACAGCGTGTTTCTTGTGCTGGTAGTTGGTTGCATGGTGGAGCTTTTTAGCCTTGGTTACTTGTTTCTGCTCCTTTTTGTTAGTGAGACTAAAGTTTTTATCTTGTGGCCGGTTTGAACTGTTTTTAAAATTTCAGGGTGATTTGTGTTTCTAATCCGGCCGTGCTGTGTGATGAGAGCAATCCATGGGCTCCATGTGGTGTGGGTGGCGTGGTGGGTAGAGGAGCCTTTTCATTAAACATACACCACAGCACTGGTAGTCAGGGTGCCAGGAGGAGTTGTGCTTTTGTGACAATTTCTTTTGAGGTGGCTTGAGCTTTCTTATTATAGGCAGATAATATTTTGTTTGGTTATTGGTTTGTTTTTTGTTTTTTGGGTTTTTTTTTTTCTGAGTGTAGTTTGCTTCAGACTTTCTGTAATTTTGACTGTAGAATTCTAGTGCTCAGGCTCGAGTCTCCCCTGGCACCTTCTGCTAAAGGCTCCAGGACAAGTCATTGTTCTTGGCTGCAGAGTAAAGCACATTCCTCACCTCTGGTCCCATCCTGACTGGGCCAAGGGCACTGCATGAGCGATTTTCTGCTTGCTCTGGGTGAAGGTTTGTTGCTGTTCAGGGCCACAGCTGGAATTGTTCTTCTTAGGGTGAGCAGGTAGGGAGGGCTCACAATCTGGCTGCACTCAGGAATGCATTCTCTAAAAACCTATGCCCCTAGGAAAGCTTGTGTTCCCTTCTTGCTGGTTGGTGGAGACACTGTGATGATCTCATGGATCATTTCAGTGGGGATCTGGCTCTGTCCATCTTGCCACTTTACTCCCAGGAACTGGATCTCTCAGGCAGCTCCCTTGACTTTGCTCTTCTCCATGGTGAAACCTCCTTCCAGCAGAATCTGGATGATCCTCTCTCCTTTCTCAAATACTTTTATTGCCCTGTTCCTCCGCACAATGGTGTTATTGATTTATTGCAGATGTTTTGGAGCTTTACCCTTTTCCAGTGCAGCCTGGATCAGCCCATGGCAGATGGTGGGGCTGTGTTTCCACCCCTGGGGCAGTCGGTTCCTGGTGTACTGCACGTCCCCCCAGGTGAAAGCAAACTGAGGCCTGCACTCTGCTGCCAAAGGAATGGAGAAAAATGCATTGGCAATGTCAATGGTGCCACTTTGCTGCCTTGGGCTCCAGCTCCTCCTGGAGATCCAGCGTGTCCAGCACGGCAGCGCTCAGCACTGGAGAATCAACAACTGGGAGAGAGAGGGGGTCTACTGACTGCTGATCAGAATCCAAATTTACTCACAGCTACATGTGCTTATATACCATTTTTAGGAAAACTGGTCATTTTTTACTACATTGGTTGGGTTAAACGTCATACAGACAAGCTTACACATTTTCCAATATTTCTACTTGATTCGTTCTTCTTTCCTGTCTCCAGTCTTGATCCAATCTTCATGGAGTCTTCAAAGCTCTGTTTGCTCTTGCCAAGGCATCTTGGTTATCAAGCTGCTTATGCTGATTAAATCCACAGTACTCTGTCTTAGCTCCCATAGTGGAGTCACTTCATTCAAGGCACAATAGCCTACAGTCAATTTCTATTGTCTGACAGATTTGCCCACAGGGAAACTGGGGCTGTTGAAGGCTGAGTGGGTTTTACTGAGCACCTTTTGACTTTGTAGCCAAAATTTTATGGGTGGGGATAATGATATCTTGATTCATCTGACCCTGCTGGATGTGTGCTGTTGAGGTGGCAGTTGGTACTTGTTGCATTTTCACCTTCAGGAACCTCCTGTAGATGGGTTTTCTGATAGTCCAGGCAAGGTGTTTAATTTCTCAATGCCCTCTGCCTCTACAGCAGTTTTTCCAAAAGCCCACCTGAGTCCCTTTAGGTCTTTGTAATAGCCCTTCCAGAGGAAGAGTATGCCCAGAATTCATGGAGACTCTGGGCCAGTCACACTGGGATGTTTCTGCCACCCCTTCCCAGTCAGGCTCATTTCAGCCTACAGCAGAGTCAATTCCTGTGATCCCCCCATCACCCCAGCAATGGAAACAGGTTCTGCCCCCACATGTCCCAGTGGCATTAGGGTGCACTGTGCACCAGGATCAACTAAAGGCTCTGATGTGCCAGGCCATTGGATCTACTCCATCCAAAAGACCTGGCTGTCCTGTGCCTCTCCCTGGCTAGAGGCAGGGCCCCTCTAAACCTATTTATCATTTCCTTCCTGGGCATACATACTAGAGCAAGAAATCTATCAAGCCTGTCTACAGGTGTTATAGATGCTATTATTTTTTGAAGAAGGATTGCTGTAGGTTTCAGAGATTCAGGGAGACCCCGAATTAAAGGTGTCATGATTTCAGGCTTTACAGGTAATTGCATTGGTGACTCATAGCTAGGGTTTCGTATTCGTTCATGTATCATTTGCAAACAGGCAGCTTTATGAATGTATTCTAAGAGTTGGTCTGGGGTGCCAGTTATGGCTAGAGGATCACCTCTCTCTAGGGGGCTTAGTCCCCCAGCCCAGTAGGCTGCACGCTGTGTCAGAGACCATGGAACACGAGAGTTTCCAGTTGTTAAGAAAACTCCAGGCCCCCACTACCCACTGGCCTCTTGTTCACTTAATTTAATTTGATCTCCTCCAGTGAGTGAACCTCTAAATACATACTCGGTCTCAGATTCTTGTGGGAGGTGTGAGTATTCTTTCTTTAATTTGGCCAATTCAGTAGCAGTGTATGGTATTTCTTTGGAGGTTATATAGGGGTCAAAATCCTCGTTGTTCAGGTATCTATATTCCGTTTTAACAAGAGGTCTCATTTTAGAGCAGCAATTTTCTCCACTATTTTGTATGTGTACTAATTCTCTCTGTGGGTATATCTGCTTTATGTGATATGTTTCCTTTTCTTCTGTTTCATTAGGTGTATCTGCATGTTGTGAGGCATGTGATAGTTGTAGCAAATAGCCGTGATTTCTTTCCTGCTCTAGATGGTTTTGCAGAGTTTTTACCTGATTTCTTTCCTCCTGTAATAGTCTTTGCAAAGCTGCTGATGTGATCTGCCTAACGCGAGTGGGAGTCGTGACGGGTTCTTTTAGGGATCTCAGAGTGCAAAAGACACAGCAGGGGACAAAACCAGTTTACTTTTACAGAAATGCACTTTGTTACCATCTTTGTTGTTATGAACACATGCAGGGTAGCCCATACCAGACCAGTCCATTGCTCTTCCATCTGTGGGAGCTTTGTTGAGTCAGCGCCCCGTGACTAGTTATCATGAGAAACCAATCCTGGTAGGCATCACCTGCGGAACAGTCACTTGGCGTTCCTGCCATCCCTGGCCAGCGCAGGCCTCAGGCGAGGGTCGTTGGGCAGAAACAGACGAGAGGCTCATATTGACTCTCACAGGGTAGAAAGTAAAATCCACTCTCCCAAATGAATTCCTGATGTCAGTCTGCATCCCAATGGGTTTTTGGCCTGCTGAGTCCAGGTGCCCACAGAGAGCCAGGAAGATGTGGAGACCACCAGCCAGGTGAGTTCCCAACATGGATCACCAGGACCATGGATCACCAAGGCTCTGCCCAACGAGGGTCACTGGGGAGCATCCAACGGGGTCCAACAGAGGGGATGGAGCTGGAGCAGTGCAGGAACCTCTTCCCACACGCGGGGCACTCACAGACCTTCCCTTACCAGTGTCCCCATTGGTGCTGGGTCACAGCAGAGTTCTGGGAGAAACTCTTCCCACACTGGGGACACTGTTAGGGCCTCTCCCCGGTGTGGATCCACTGGTGGGTGACAAGGGTGGAGTTTTTCTTAAAGCCCTTCCACAGTCAGGGCAGCAGAAGGGCCTCTCCTCTCCTCTATGTGAATCTGCTGATGCTTTAGCAGACTGCATCTCCTCTGAAAGCTCTTCCAACACTCAAGACACTCATAGGGCTTCTCCCCCGTGTGGATCCTCTGGTGGACAATCAGGTGGGATCTGTGCCTGAAGCTCTTCCCACATTCCCCACAGTTGTAGGGCCGTTCCCCAGTGTGCACTGTCAGGTGTTGCCTAAGTTCAGAGGTATCACGGCAGCCCTTCCCACATTCCCCACACTTGTAGGGCCGTTCCCCAGTGTGGATCCTCTGGTGGCGGATCAAACTGGACCTCACGCTGAAGCTCTTCCCACATTCCCCACATTCGTAGGGCCGTTCCCCAGTGTGCACTCTCAGGTGTTGGATTAGTTCGGAGGTGTCACGGAAGCCTTTCCCACATTCCCTACACTCATAGGGCCGTTCCGGGGTGTGGATCCTCTGGTGGCGGATCAAACAGGACCTCACAGTGAAGCCCTTCCCACATTCTCCACACTCATAGGGCTTCTGCCCAGTGTGCATCCTCTGGTGGCAGATTAAACCAAAGCTGTTGCGGAATCCTTTCCCACATTCCCCACACACATAGGGCTGTTCCCCAGTATGGATCCTTTGGTGGTAGATCAAACTGGAGCTCTTGTTGAAGCTTTTCCCACATTCCCCACACTCGTAGGGCCGTTCACCAGTGTGGATCCTCTGGTGGCGGGTCAAATTGGAGCTCTGGTTGAAGCTCTTCCCACATTCCTCACACTCGTAGGGCTGTTGCCCAGTGTGGGTCCTTTGGTGGATGATCAGGCTGGAGCTGCACTTGAATCCCTTCCCACATTCCCCACACTCATAGGGCCGTTCCCCAGTGTGCACTGTCTGGTGCCTGATCAGATCTGACGTGTCTCTGAATCCCTTCCCACATTTCCCACACTCATAGGGCTTCTCCCCAGTGTGGATCATCTGGTGCCGGTTTAAGCTGGAGCTCGTGCAGAAACTCTTCCCACGTTCCAAACACTGAAGGGGCTTTTTGCCATCATGAAGCTGCTCATGGACCCTCAGATCAGAGCTCTGGCCACATCTCTGGCTGCCTGCCAGGCCCAGGCTGGGTCTTTCCTCCTCGGATCTCCATGATCTGTGTTTGCAGCCCCTCCTTGTGCGGGATCTCCGCGGCTTTTCCTCCCTGTTGGATTCCTGCACTGTGGAGCCGCTGCAAATGGCCTCTTCCACGAGGTTCTGCTGAGGGGATTTGTCCTCCCTGGTCTCCGTCCTCAGCTCCTGATCTGGGGGGAAAGGACAAGGAGAGGATGGGATTTGACTCTGTGCCAGAGGGAAGGAGAAGACAGAGCAACTGAGAGTTAGGAATCGAGCATCGAGAAATGCTTGGACTAGAAGGGGGCTGATAAAACCCTATGTTTGCTGGAATTTACGGTGCTTACAAGAACAGGGGAGAGCAAGGCTGCAGGATAAGATAAAGAGCTGAGGTGGGCGAACAGGATGCAAGGACAAAGGCACCACAGGATAAGGGGGATTCTCCAGATCCCTGAACCCAGGAAAACTGGTATCAAAGTCCAGAAGATGGGCAAAGGAGTAAAAAGAATATGTGCAAGGAGACAAGATGAAAAGTTGAACTGAGAGGAAGACTGTTTACTTTTTCCCAAGGAGCAGTGTGGGGCAGAAAGAGGCGTGTAGATAATTTTAATATGAATCGGGGACAGGCAATGAATATGTATTAGGTGTATTGTGCAATTCTAGTTTGTAGAGAATAAGAAGAGAGGTGCAGGTCGCCAAAGGAGTGCGTGTTTTTGGAGGAGGTATCCCCCTCAGCGCTGAATAAATACATTCCTACTCTTATACCTTATTTTGTGTGGTATAGAGAGTTTTTCCGCGCTTCACAGGGCTGGGCAGGGGGCTCGGGGCCCCCAGTGCAGATCCGTCCGTGCCGTCCCCTCCCCCCGAGCCCCAGTTCCGCTCCCGGGGGTCGCTGGATGCGAGGGGGTGGCGCAGGTGGGGTGGGAGTGGGGAGCGCTGGGCGCTGCGGCTCTGCCGCTGCTACAAATACCTGTTATGGCGTTGGCTTCTCCTGAATATTCAGAGAAATACTGTATGTGTAGTGTTAAAATAGATTTTAAAATATAGTTCTCTTTAAAAGTACCATAAGCTAATAAAGAGTATTTGTAATAAAGAAACTACTTACTTAATTAAATAACACTCAATAAAAACACCTATTGGTAATATACCAGTTACCAACACCAACTGTCTCTAAAAACTAAAAGCCACAAATCAAATTAAAACTTAGTAAAAAAAAAAAATTAAAACCACAACCAAAAAACCACAAATGCTCTTAAAAATCAAACTCATAAAATAACCTTTAAAACAAATCCTAAATTATAAAATGTAATTTATAAAACAGTTTGAAAATAAAAGTAAGTCTATAAATATACAAGAAGCAAATAAATTCAAAAAATATACCTCAAAAAAAGTGTATTCTTAACCAAATACCAAACTCCCAACTATTATAACCTTTTACTTTACTATTTGTCTCTTATTTTCTTGTATTACACCTTTTTAAATCAACACAAAGAGGAACACATTTTTCATGCCACTCTCTGGGGAGTCACCACTGAGCAAATTGTTCAGTTTGGGCTCTGGGTGTGCTGGTGAAAGGCGCTGTGCTCTGTGGCTCTTCCCAGCAGCTGCCCAGTCCCAGCCTCAACTCTTCCCTCTTTCTTTTTCTCTCTTTCCTATTTCTCTACCTCACATTTCCAGTTCAGTCAAATCCATGTTCAATCAAATTTGTAGGTTGTGCTCCTATGGTCTTATTTGCACCTTCACTGGTTTTGAGGTGTCTCACCCTGCTGGGCCCCTTCTCATCACCATCTTTCTGGGATTCTGTCAGGGCTGCTCTTTCCTTTTCTTCTTCCCTCTGCTTTGAGCTGGGAATGGGCTGGAAAATGTCCAGCATGATATAAATCCATATTATAATTTTGGTTTTTGCAAATATTAAAATCCATACTGTATGTATAATGTTGTAGGAATTTTGCTATAACGATATAATTTTTATTTCTGCTATGAACTAAACTTAAACATAGTAGTGAAATAGCTGATATAGTCATGCTTGTGGGAATTGAACTGCCTGCTTGGTTGGGATTCCAATGGAGAGGTGATGAAGTCCCCTGCTGCTATCAGCACCAAGTATGGACCGAAGCCCAGGCTGGAGGTGATAATAAGAACAGACTGAAACCACAGCCAAGAAATGTGCAGGCTCTAAAAAGGCAAACCCGAGGAGGAGCCGTGCTAAACAGTTCTTGGAACATGTAAACTACTTTGGTGGAAACTGGGAGGAATTGGCCAAGTATTCCAAAGCATATGATGTATATCATATCATATCATATCATATCATATCATATCATATCATATCATAAAATTCCTCTTATCCCAAGGCCACGGTATTGAGAAGTTTAAAAATTATAATATCGGTAATTGGAGGATAACCAGCACACCTCATAGAAAATTGGTAACTGCACTACAGTTGAGAGTCAATGTCTGCCCCACGAGAGAGGTCCTGGCCAGGGGTACTTGTGAAAACTTGATAATATTGTGGTGCTGATAATGAAACATCAGCCCATATCATAGGGAACTGTCCAATTACTCAAAACACCAGGAATAAAGGCACAAAGAGACACATCTGTGAGCTGCAAAAAAGAAGGACTGTGTTTCAAGAGACGATCACAACAAGTTATACAAGCCAGATTTGATATTTGTTGAAGGAGGAAAGGCATTCATGGTGAACATGACAGTCAGATACAAGCACACCAACTCCTCCTTGAAAGTTGCTGCCAATGAGGAGGTCAGGAAATACCAATGCCTTCAACAGAGTAACTCAAGATGCATCAGACGTTGAATTTGTAGGATTTCCTATAGGAGTGCAAGGAAAGTGGTGTGACAAAAACTCTTCTGCTGTTGGCCCTAGGTCTCTCTAAGATGAGGCAAGAGAAGACAGTCTGGGCCCAGAGCATCCAGAGCACTGCTCTTCTCCATTGGTATGGTACATACTTTTGTGGACAAAGCTCGATGGATTGTTCCTGTTCATGAAAATAAAACATAAGGCTGAACAGCATTGCTGGACAGTGGGTAGGACATGTGGGAGCAATACAGTTCTTTCAATCATACTTTGTTGGCCACTGCCCATATTTGAGATAAATTTACCAATTTGGATCAGATGGATGGGCCACCACTACTTAACCTGGAAAAGAAATCTATTATCATATCTGTTTATAAGAAGCCATGAATGATCACAATTGGTTCCATCTTGTTAAGACTGTTCTCCAGAATAAGAACAGCAAGGTTAACTGAGGCATGCTCCCTCAAGCCAAGGCAAAGAGGCTTTATGAAGCAGCAGGATGCTCTGGAAAATTGATACTCCAGCAAACAATAATTTGATCTGCCAGAAGAGAACACAGGCTGCTGGGTGTTGTATTCATGGATATTGGCTAAGGCTTTTGACCACCAGCACTTTCTACGTGCTCTGCAGCAAAGGGAAGTGGACTGCCATGTCACCAGCTTGGTGAGTAACATGTGTCAGAGCATACATCTTCACATGGAAACCTCTTCAGAAAACTGACATAACCCAAAGCATATACACCATCCCTAGACTAAGATTCTTGGCAGACCAAACGGATGCAAAAGCAGGGCTCCTTGAATCCCCTGACCTCCAGATTTGATCAACTGTCAAGGAATGACATTGCCTAACACCGTGCACATGTGATGCCATCCTGCACTCCAGCATGAAGGATGGAGTCTGAGTATCCCAACATTGATGGGACTCAATCCAATATCTAGGCCCAAAGATTGCAAAGACTTGCCCAATGTTTGGATGATGAATTAATGCTGTGGGGGGATTTCTTGTTAGGGTTGGGATTAAATGTGTGAGATTTTATTTTTTGTTTGGATTTAGATGTTTATTACTTTTTATTTTTATTATGCTTTTACCAAAGGTGAGTTTTACAGTACTTTAAGTTAAACAATTTTAAATGAAGACTTTTTTTTACAGGGATTTTAAGGATAAATGACTTAATTAAGAAATGATGCCTAAATTATTTTTACTTTTAACTTAATAACTAACAATTTTTCGCTTGTAATGCAGACTTTTAATTAATTATAAAATATTAGTTAGACTTATGAAGAAAAAGGCAAAAAAGGACAAACTTTTTTTCTAAAACTTCTAGTTGTTTTCTATATATATTATTCTATTCTAAAATGGAGGATTGGTGTCATAACAAAGCCAGCAAGAGTATCTTTTTGTTGTGCTCTGCCCTCTCCCTCTCCTTTTCCTCTTGGTGGGTGTCTCCCTACCCTGGGTCTGCCTGCCTCCCGGTGGGGGAAGCTCTTTCCCTAAATGGAAATATTTTGGGGCGTGCTCCCTGATTGGACCTTGTGTCTCTAGGCATGCCTTCCTCCCCCTCTTTGTCCATTTTTGTGATTTTCTCCTCTCAACCTCCCTCTTTTTCCCGCCACGCGAATTTGTAGCAGACAAAGACTTTACACCCCGCCCTTCTTTATGCTGACCAGCGTCATTTTGTGGAGCACAGGGTAGGGGTCTGTCCCAAGCCTCCTCAGGGTCTTGCTTGTCAGCAGAGTTCCCAACCTCACTGACAGTCTCATTACTCGGCTGCTGTCCCGGTTCTGCGGGTGAATTGCAGGCAGGACTGGGGGGTCACAAAGATAAAGGGAAATGTTCTTTATTTTCGTGTGGTGAGTCAGCAGACTCAGCGGAGCAACCATCAGACGTGGTTTGTGTGGTCACTCCAAATCCCAATATCAATCACTCCAAATCCCAATCTTGGAGTGACACACAGGCAGTTCTGAGCCACTGTGAGAGTCCGTGTGAGCCTCTCATCTGTTTCTGCCCAACGACCCTCGCCTGAGGCCTGCGCTGGCCAAGGATGAGAGGAACACCAAGTGACTGTTCCGCAGGTGATGCCTACCAGGACTGGTTTCTCATGACAACTAGTCACGGGGTGCTGACTCACCAAAGCTCCCACAAATGGAAGAACAATGGACTGGTCAGTATGGGCTACCCTGTGTGTGTTCATGGCAACAAAGATGGTTTGGTGTGCCTTGAAGCATCCTGTTTCCACCTGTTCCTCAGGGTAACAATCTCCACATACAATAGTCCATAAATCTTCCCACCTTTTGGCCAGAAGTCACTCGCTTTGGTAAAGGACTGTAAAAGTGACTTTCTCAGAGGAGACCCCCGAGATCTCCCCAGACGGCAACAGACATCTATTGGCTGGCTCCACGAGGATTCGTCTGCCTGTCTTGGTAGCTATAATCCCGACCCCCCTTTCTCTCTCTCTCTCTCTCTCTTTCTCTCTCTCTCTGTCCCCCTATTGCATTTTGGCTGGAACTAAATAAAGTGCATTTCTGCAAAAGTAAACTGGTTTTGTCCCCTGCTGTGTCTTTTGCGCTCTGAGATCCCTAAAAGAACCCGTCACGACTCCCACTCGGGTTGGGCAACAGCTGCTTTCCAGGTTTCTTGTTCTTGCAGTGCCTTTTGCAGCACCTGCATCACCCTCCCTCATGATTTGAGCCTTTTACCAGAGCCCGTGCACAAAACATCATCCACGTGCACCTTGGTGCATCCTTCCCAACACTCCAGACTGAGAATCTCCACCAGGCTGTTAATGGCCCCTAATTTCAACAATTGCACATTTGAAATCTTTAGCCTTGCATAAGCCACTGCTTATGCAGTTGCAACACTACCTTGACAAGGGCTTCCATCTCGGTATGGGAACGTCCTCCCTGCCAAAGTCGGTCCCTGAGGCGAGATTCCCGATCTCCCGGTCACACCTGTCCCTGTGCCAGGGGCGGCTCCCGGGTTTCGGCACCACCTGTTGCCTCTTTCGAGGCAGAGTGACCCGGTTGGAGAAAACACAACGACTTACAGGTGATTTGGGCCAATCACTCACAGACACCAATATGGTGGATGGCAAAATGGTGTTTATTTCCTCTTTGCATGGCCTTATATAACTATGGTCTGCTTACATTATCACTAATTTCTTATTGGTTAATTAAGGCTCTACCTTCCCGTACATCGTGGCAATCTTCTGACCGAACTTTCCTGTCTAACCACACTGGATATGGGACTTAGAGTCATGGAACTTGGGGCCATGGTCTAGCTCAGGTCTTAGGACTTGATCTTGGAAGTCTCTTCCAAGCTAGTTACTCTGTGATTCTATGATTCAGGGACTGATGAGTGGCAGCCACCAGAGGCCAAGGACAGCCTGACCTTCCTGTCCTGACAGGTTTGTCTGGGAGCAATCCTTGGATACATGGAATTTGGAATGTGAATTCCTAATTTTGGCCATGGGCGCATGGAGAGAAGGATGGTTCTTTTCCATAGGAAGGCAAGCATGGAGTCCCAGTGCTTCAGGGGCAGATGAGCTGTAGCCACTGGAGGCCAAGGCCAACCAGATCCATCTGTCCTGGCAAGATTTCATCTGTGAGCAACCCTTGCATACACAGAATTTTGGGGACAGAATCCCAATTTCAGCCATGAGTGCCTGCATGAAAAAGCCAATTCTTTCCCATAGGAAGGAAAACACAGAGCCCCAGTATTTCAGGGCAAATTAGAGGTGACTACCAGAGGCCAAGGCCAGCCAGACCTGTGTATCCTGGCAGCTTTTTCCATCTGGGAGAAACCCTTGCATATAAGGAATTTTGCAGGAGAAGTATCAGTTTTGGCCTGGGATGCTGGGCAGGAAGGACGGTTCTTTTCCGTAGCAAGGACAGCCCAGGGCCCCAGGGTTTGAAGACAGCTGAGAGCTGACTCTCAGGAAGCCACAGGCAGCCAGACCTGTTTGTAATGGCAGCCTTTGTCTAGGATTAATCTCTAAATACAGGGAATTTTTGAGGCAGAATCCCACTTTGGCCATGGGCACCTAGAGGAGAAGGACAGTTCTTTTCCATTTGAAGGAAAGTCCAGGGCCCCCGTGTTTCAAGGCCACATGAGAAGAGATCCTTGACACGCCAGAGGCAGTTGGACCAGTCAGCCCAAGCCAACCAGATCTGTTACCTTTTCCCTTGGATTCATGGGGCCTGTAGTGTCACAGTTGTGTCATGTTGGATCCTTGGTCCCATGAGGCCCTGCTGCATCACAGTGGACCTTTGGCTCTGCATTGTAAGCATGTCCCCTTGGTCCCTTGGAGCCTCACAGTGTTACTCATGTGCCCTTGGTTCCATGAGGCCCTGCAGTGCCACAATGGCACTTTGGTTCCTCGTGACCCCAAAATGTCACCATGCTCTCCATGGTTCCATTAGGCCCTGCAGTGCCACAATGGCACTTTGGTTCCTCGTGACCCCAAATTGTCACCATGCTCTCCATGGTTCCATTAGGCCCTGCCTTGTCACAATGGCCTCCTGGGTTCCATGATTTCCTGCAGTGCAACAAAGCTCTCCTTGGTTCCACAGTGTCACAATGGCCCCTTTGTCCCATGCAGCCCCACACTGTCACTGTAGTCCCATTGATTCCATGAGTCCCTGCTGTGCTGCAATGGCCCCAATGGCTCCAATGGTCTCCAGTGAGACTCTACAACCACCTGAACATAGACTTTAGCCAGGTAGGGTCAATCTCTTCTCCCAGGCCACCCCTGACAGAACGAGAGGACACAGTTTTAAGATGCCCCAGCAAAATTTTAGGTTTCACATCAAGAAAAACATCTCAGCTGAAAGAGTGATTGGGCACTGGAATCTTCTGCCTAGGCAGGTGGTGGCCCCTAACAGTGTCCCCAGTGTGGGAAGAGCTTCTCAGACAGATCCCACTTGACCTGACACCAACAGAGCCACCACTAAGGGAAGCCCTGCCAGTGCCATGACTGTGGGAAGAGCTTTGTGCTCCAGCTCCATCCCCATCAGAGAACCCACCTCAGGAAGAGTCCTGGACACCCACAATCCCTGTGATCCACAATGGGAAGTGGCTTGTTGTCCTTTTAATTTGCCTCTAATTCTATTTTGATTCATCTTCATCCCATTTAAAACACACAAAAATGGGGTAAAAATCAACAAATTCATCAAAGGCATTTAAAGCCTCACTTTTTACTAGTGTTTCAGGGTAATCTGGGGTTAGGGGAGATACTTGGGGGGATATGGGGTGTTTGGGGGGGTATTTTGTGTAGCTGTCTCCATTTCTTGGCACTCCAAAAGACAAGAGGCAATGATTTGTCACCTCAAAGACACTCAATGCTACTAAAAACTACTGGATCCCACCCCAAAATAACTCAATTCCACTGTCCCTCAGGGTGGAATGGGGTTGGAAGGCATTTGGGGGAAATGTGCTGCAAATCAGGAGGGGTGATTGGGATGGGGATTGGGAGAGGTGGGATGAGGGAAACAGGGCTTGGGAAGGGGGTCTTGATGTCGAGGAGGGCTGGGATGGGTATGAGTGGGGATTGGGAGGGTGTGGAACGAGAGAGATGAAGGTTGGGAATGATGAAGGGAGGGGGACCCATTCCTGAGTGAGTTTTTGGGTATTGTTTGGGGGGTCAGGCTCTCTGTAGGTGGGATGGCCCCAAAGTGGCTGCCAAATCCCTGGCACCCCGAAACCCACCTGTGAGAGCGGCCAGGGCAGATATAGGCTGTGACAGGGTGTGAAAATTACATGGAGCTCACTGAGCTGAGATTGCTCTTCGTCCACAGCCATGACTGGATCTCTCTCTCTTTTCCTGAATTCCTCTTCTCAAAATCTGAATAACTTGAAGTTGTACAGTTTAGAGATTTCTGAGTCAATGCTTAGTGAAGTGCCCTACCATAATTCCAGGTTTTTTTATAAGTTATGAGCTAAGTTAAATACTACTCCTCTGTAAATTGTCAAGTTAGATTATAAATTAGGATAAATACTGTTAAGTGCTTTTCTTTTGCTAAAGTGTTACATTTAACAAGTAGGTTAAGGAATTAGTTAAGCACTGTTAACTTTGAGCTCCGTTAAGATTTTAGGCGGTGTTCCTTTCACCCTTGCCCTCACTGTCCTTTTGTCACACACACAGGGACAGTTCTCAGTTTGTTTCTGGTTTGGTTGCCTGGGTTTTGTTTGGTTTTGTTGTTGCTTTGCTTCTTTGATGTGCCTAAACTGCCCCTGTCCTGTCAGGATTAGAGTGACTCTTGTCAAGGAGCTTTTCCTGCCTCACCACCCGTGCTCCTAATTGGTGGGGTTTTTTGTCAAATATGCTGCTGCTAAACTTATAAATTTATATTCAGCCTGTAGGGGGGGATGGGTATTTTATGGGTATTTTCTGCCCCTTGGAGACCTTTAATAAAGATCAGCCTTTATATTTCCTTCTATATAATATTATCTCCAAAGGCTGTTACTTTATTTCTATGTTCTTTAAGTCATGAGGGTGTTGTGAGAATATGGAACAATATGGCACCATCTGCTTTTGGTAGATAAGGAAATGGCAGAAATCTGGAAGTCTGATCTTTAGTGGATAGTGTTCCATATGTGATTTGTGCTAATTGAATTGCAATGATATTGGCAAAATTGTTGCATTATAATTAATCAAAAATTGTGTTTAATTGCTATGAAGCAAAAAGAGATAAAGGAAATGGTTAAACAAAGCAGAAAAAAATCATCCTCCAATTGTTAGGTGGGAGGCAGGATGGGAAGGTCTAGAAATAGATTTTTGACCTTGAACTGGACCAAACTGGGATGGTTCCAAAGAGTTGCTCACTGGATATATATATACATCAAATAGAATATATATTTTTATATATATATATATATATATATATTCCCTCTTGTGGGAATCTATATTTATTATATAACCCTAAGCTCAGTGAACACTGAGGAAGACCCAGAGCCTTCATCAGAAACAAGAGCCCAAAAGGGGGAGAGACCCTGACCACTGGTGACACATGAGCAACACAAGTGACAAAGATTCTGGGAATAGAAACAAGGAGGAGCTTTCTAGAAGATTCTGTATTAATATATAAGTATATAAGTGAGATTTTAGCATGGCTGGTTTGGTACAGTGTGAGAGGAAGGATCCCCTGGTTGGTTTTGCTTATTTTTTATTCAACCAAACCATTGGACCTCTATTATACTTGAAATTGCTGCCAAATTTTGTATTTACTCATATTTATAGAACTCTTACATTTTGATTGTATTAATTTATATACAATTTATATTATTAGTGAATTACTGCTAAATTTAACTTTTTTGTTTGATTAATTGGACAAAATCGAACACATCCAATATCCATTTATAACAATAGGCTGCAATTGATTACACAAAGGCAGGAAACATGATTTTGCAGAAGTTGTCAGTAGATACAACTTATTTAGAAACATAATTTGCATAAAAGGAAGATTTAAAACAAAATAATTGAAATATATTTTCCTTTTTTTTAGTGTCATGCTTCATTTCAGACCGAAGTATTCTGGTTTATACAAACCCCAATACTTTTATAATTTCTCACACTGCCGAGACCCCAAATGCTGCTTTGGTGGAGCACAAGGGACCTGCCATTGTCACTGAGTCCCCTGCTGTCCCCAGGCCCTGCCATCTGCTGTCCCAGTGCCTGGTGTGGCTGCTGTACTGTGTCAGCAGCTCTGGGGGGAGGCAGAGACAGAAATCTCCCAAATCCTCAGCAGGGCTGGGACCTGAGGGACTGTGAGGGGTCCCTGGGCAGGGCACGGGGCCAGCCTGGCCCTCTGAGCAGTGTCCACCTGCAGAGGTCATGGAGGATTACCTGGGGGAGTCATTTGCTGTGTTTTACTTCTAATCATGTTTCACTTCTTTTGGTTTTGATGCTGGCTTTGGTTTGTGGGGTTTTTTTACTTGACTTTTTGTTGCTATTAATTTTGGTTTGGTTTTGGGTTTTTGGGGGGGGTTTTGTTGTTATTACTTTTAATTATTAAGAAACTCTTCCACGCCTGTTTGAAGACAGATCCAGAGTGAAAGGAAGTTGAAGTTCATGCAAAGGAGTTGTAATGTCATTACAGAATTCAGTGAAGTCTCATGTCACAGAAAGTGAGGCAGGGCCCAGGTGGCCACTGAGAGAAAGGGGGTGGAGGTGATGGGCAGAGTTATCCATCCCATGTTGGACCTCCAGGAACAGTTTTCCATTGTTTGTGGTCTTCTTAGGACACCCTGGGTCAGTATCAGTTGCACAATGTTGTTATCACCTTTCAAAGTGGTTATTGGAGTCTTTATCTCCACTCCTGGAATCTCTCTAATTAGCTGTACAGGTCTTGAAAACTTTACACAGGGGTGGGAATGACTCATTAGGCCTTTCCTCATTTTAATGAACCCTGCAGTGCATTTGGTGTTCTGAGCCCAGGGGCCTCAGATCCTGAGAGGAGACAGCAGCAGTCCCTCGTGAGAAGAAAAACCCAAAGTGTCTTGCAGCATTTAGAGTTGCCACTGAAACCTTTTCTGATGGAGCTTCTCAGGGCCTCATTAGAGCCAATAATTGGAGGCTGTGATTGCAGGCACTGAGCAGGTGGCTCTGGAGCTGAGCAAACCCTTTGTTTGATGGAGCACAAGGGTCAGGGTCTGAATCCTGGTCCCTGGCACGTGAGATCCTGCCCTTGCACAGCCCAGGGCTTTGCCACTGGCCCAGGTGTGGCTTTCCTTGCTCCACCTGTGGCTTTTCTGGGCCATGGTAATTCTGCCCAGGCCAGCAGTGCCATGAAATGAGTCTCTTCATTTTGTGAGCTCCACTCTGCTGCTCTTCCATGAGGAGGAGATTTTTAAGCAGAGAGAAGTGAAAGCAAGGAGCAGGCTGTGCAGGGAGGTGTTGGATGCCTGACCCTTGCAAACACCCAGAGCCACCTTGGACAGGGCTTTGAGCAGCTTGCTCTGGTTGAAGATGTCCCTGCCCCTGAGATGCCTCAGATGATTTCTACCCTTTTCCACAAAACTGCATCTCTGGATTCACTGAGATTCCTCCCAGGATTCTCCTGGTCAGTTGGGTGGTCAGTGGGTGTGGCCAGAGGAGGTGGTAAGTGGAGTGGTCAGTTGGGTGGTCAGTGGGTTTGGTCAGAGGGAGTTGTCAGTCTGGATTGGTCAGTGGTTGTGGTCAATGTGGGTGTGATCATTTGGGTGGTCAGTTGGTGTGGTCAATGGGTGTGGTCAATGGAGTGTGGTCAGTGGGTGTGGTCAGTGAACATGATCAGTTGGGTAATCACTGGGTGTGGTCAGTTGGGTGTGGTCAGCGGGTGTGAGCAGTGCAGAATGGTCAGTGGGTGTGATCAATGGGTGTGGTCAGTGGGTGTGGTCAGTAGGGTGTGGTCAGTGGGTGCAGTCATTGCAATGTGCTCAGAGGTGGTCAGTGAGTCTGATCAGTGGGTGTGGCCTGTGAATGTGGTTATTTGGGTAGCAGGTGGAGGGTGGTCAGTGTAGTGGCCAGTTGGCTTTCCAGTTGAGTGTGGTGCATGGGTGTGGTCAATGGGGGGGGTCATTGGAGTGATTAATGGGGTGTGGTCAGTGGGGGCTGCCACTGGGGCTGTCATTAGGGTGTGCTCAGTGGTTGTGCTCAGTGGCTGTGCTCAGTTGGTGTGGGCAGCTCCTGCCTTTCCTGGCAATCCCCTGTTTTTCCAGGCAGGACAGTGGCCATGGGACTGTCCAGCCTGTGCCAGGGCTGGGTGCACAGTGCTGGCAGTGCTGCACTGGGCACTGGGGCTGCTCTGTGCTGGGAGGAGTTAACCCCTTCCCAGGGGCTTGGATTTGGGCTAGGAATGTTCCAGGAGGTTTTTCCTGCTCCTCATCCTGCCCTGACAGTGAGGGGGAAACCAGGGAGAGAGACAGAGCTGGAACAGGAGACCCTGACTGGACTCCAGGGCACTCCCCAGACTGTGCAGGAGGATCAGTCTGGAAAGGAAGGGGAGAAGCAAAGGAGGGGATGCTGGAATGGAGCCTGCTTACCTGGGCAGAGATGAACACCCACTGCCTGTGGGAGGCAGGGAGTCGATTCCTGGGTTTGCTTCCTTGCACAGCTTTGTCTTCCCAAATGAGGGCAGAGAAAGAGACAGGGAGAGATGCAGCTGTGGATTTTGTCATGGCACCCTCAGGCACACAAACAGGCAGATGAGATTTTACACCCTTCCCTGCTGTTTGCATTTCCTGAGAGCTTGCTGGAGAGTTGCTGGAAATATTTTTGTAATTTTTCACCTCACAGGACACACGCGTGGTGTCAGGAGGATTATGTGATATACCATGGATTCATGTCCCTAGAAAATACTAAAGGGTTCCAATTGGTCACTCACTGTTTGAGTCTAGAAATGGGCAGTACAGACTTCAGTTTTTTGCTTTCAAGTGCCATTCTTCCAGATCTTTGCACAATATTTGTTAGTCACATACAATAAATAATCTCATTTACATCACTACTCAACAGGTCAACATAAGGAACCACTGGCCTATCCCTAAGACTACACAAAACAAAGGCAACAAATGTTTTGCTTCCCACATCAGAGAAATCTGAGATTTCTGATTTTTCATTATATTGGAAGAAGTAGTTGTAGTTTTCTTGATATCTTTAGGCTCTGAAGTGGGGATTGTCATTGTTGTAAACCAAGATTAATCAAGGATTAATGCAGGAATAGATGTTCTAATCTATCATTACAGACCAGAAGATGGCTGGTGATTCAATTTGATCATTTGATTCTGTCTTCAAATACTTAAAGCAATAGCACTCAGTCTCACACTTTATATTTCAGATAAACAATTTAATAGCATCTTAACATTGTTTTCATTATCTCATCATGTGCATATCTTACTCTTTATGAAGCTGAAATATTTTTAAATACAAGTAATTTTATTGAAACTTCAATATTAGAAATTTCAAAACAGTTTGAACATACTGAAAACCAAACAGTTTAAAAAACAGGTTTAACAGCCATTAAAATAGAAAAAACAAGAGGACTTCAGGTAAAAGTGCATACACTTAACAGCTCCACTTCTTTCACTAAGTGTTATGTATTAAGAAAAACAGCAAATTTAAAAGAACAGAATTGCTTTCAAACCAGAATTTCTAATGACACAAACAGCTTTGAAACAACTTCCTATGTAGTTACATTTCTTTTTCTAAATTTAAAATTGGCTAATTTGTGTCCCAGCAAGGGAGGAAAGGTGAAATTATGTCCCAACATTTTGAAGCACAAGGGAGGAAAGGTGGAAAATGCCCTGCAGGGAGATGCAGTTAGAGATCTATAAAGTTTATATGTGTAAAAGAAAATAGTATTAAACACAGTATGACAGAAAAATGCAACAACTGAGATAACAACAATTCTGTGGAGCCAGCAGTAAGAAATGGCAGTCACTGGGTGTTGGTGCATTTCAAGCAAAGAGCTTTGCCACCTCCCTCATTGTGCATTTCAAGCAAAGAGCTTTGCCACCTCCCTCATTTTCCTCCTCCTGTCGGGTTTGGAGATCACAGTCCAGCCCACCTCGCGCATCCTCCTCATGGTCCTGAGCTTCAGAGCAGAGCCTGGGGATTTCTCACTGCCTGCAGATGGAGTCTGGAAAGGGAAACAAAGCCATCCATTGGTTTCTCTAAACAATCTGGTTATTTGGTTTGATCTTATGGAAGGGTAACATACCTTTTTTGGTGCTGTGGGATGTAATTGTGAAGCTTGTGGATAATCTTTGTGCAAGGTTTTAAACATTTCTTCTTCTGATACTATGCTCTAATAAATTTAAAAAGATATTTGGTCACATTGTATTAAAAAATACTTTTTCTTTCCCCCTAAGGATATTAAATTATGAAGAAAAAAAAAAAAAAAAAAGCTATCACTATGAGGCATAACAGTTTAAAAAAACTTATGTACATATAACAACAATTCCAGAAAGAGTAAATTAATAAAAATACATAAATATTGTATTGAATCTTTCTCTTCACTCTAAGGCACAGCAGTGAGCACCAAGAACTGTTCAGCACAGGGTTTGCTCTCTGACTTACCAGCAGGTCAGTGTGCTCAGAGCTGTCTGACTGAGTATCCAGCTGGATAAGCACTTTTTGTTTTTTCCTTGTGCTCTGCTCTGAAGGAGGGTTTGTGCTTCTTCCCCTTGGCAGTTTATCTGTTATAATATATGTCTGGGAAAGAAAAGTTTTATATTTTTAAATTCTATTTTATGGGGTTAAGTATAGAATGTAAACCCAAACTCATGACCCAGTTTATAGGCTGAGTCCAAGAAAGACTGGTGGAACTCTTTCCATCCAGACACAAAACAAAGACCCAAAAAAAGTGAGGTGGGGTGGAAATATCCATTTTTTGGTTGCCAGACTAGGAGAATGAACAGGAAGCTGTGGAAGAATTGAGTTTCATAGCACCTTGTGTCTAAGTTCATGCTTATCTGCAGAAATTCTGGTTATTCTGAACTGTAGCCACTACATGTATATATCAAATACAAAATATAAAATATAGAATGTAAAATATAAAATATAAAATACATATAAAATATAAAGACTATACAAAATATTTAAGCAAATGGAGCTAACAAAAGGAAAAGGCTTTCAGAGGAAGATTGATAGCAATATCAAGACTGCTGTTACTTAGAATAGTCCTTTCACTAGAAGTTAAACTGAGAAACATTGCAATAGTCCAGTGCAGTCCTTTTTCAGAAAGATAACGTCAAAAGGGTGGTGGATTCTATTTTTCCAATATGAAAACCACTCCTGACAGGGAAGAAGGGTCAGGAATACTTTGATACTTCAACAATTTTTACAGTTGTATAAGCTTTTTTCACTTCCATAGAGAAAAAATTGCTTTTACAAATGGACATGTTTGAAGAATAAATAAAACAATTCTGGTGACAAAAAGCAACAGCTGATCAAGAAAAATGACACATTGGGAGCCCTTCCATAAACTGCTGTCTCATATCTCCATGGAATGGTATTACCCTTTAAAATCCCTGCTTATCCAAGGGAAAAATAAGAAATACAGACAGAAAAATACAAGGAGAAAAATTCACTGTTAGGAGTTACAAAACTTCAATGTTGGACTGCCCAAAGGGCAAGTACTGAAGGAGATATATTTTTCTTTTCCATCATGTTGACTTCCACAGGAATATAATTTGAAGACTTTCTATTTTTTTACATTAATATATTCACTAGATCTAAACAAGGTTTAGGAGTCTCAGGAACATAAGTTTGTATTTTCTATAACTTAAAAAGTTGTAAGTGAAAAGCACTCCAGTGTCTTTTGCTGAATGCAAATCAATTATCATGGCACTTCAATTGATTCTACACATATAAATAATACCAAATTCTAAAACCAATTAAAAAGTTGCAGTTACCTTGTTTTTCTTTTCACTTTCAGGAATCACATTTCGAGAGTGATGTTTTAAAAGATTCTCCTAAAAAAGAGTTATGTGACAGGAGGTAAATACTCACTTGAGTTCAGTTGTTAAAAATCTTCTTGGTGTAATTACAGAACACAGTTTGTGATCACAGACAAAGTTGACACAAATATATGACCAGACATTGTTGCTCTATTTATTTTCATTCCTTTTCAATTTCTCTAGAGCACAAGCCCAGGCCACACCTATCACCCACACTCCCCAATCAGGGAAAAAATCCACCTTTTCTTCCATTTCTGGGATGACAGTTCACTTTTCAAACATGACAGCTCATTTTCCTAAAAATTAAATAAAGGGTAGGGTTAACTATGCCCATCCTGAAAAAAAGGGAAACAGTCCAAAGTGAGACAGTAATCATTAGATACAAAATATTATTTTATTCGTTTTTCAACCTTATACTTGAAGCTTTGCTTTAGCTTGTTTAAAAAAGACTGAAGTGCTATAAGAAAGAGATAATTGATCATAAGTGTTCGAGGCAAAACCTTAAAACACTTGGGAGAACAGGGTAGAATCTAACTATTTAAACCAAAAGTTTCTTATTCAAACTGTGAAGTCAGAACATGACACACTATCTGGAAGAGAAGACACAAACACACTGCTACTCTTAATTTATTTTGAGAAACATTTGGAGCTTTTAGTTCCCAGAATAAGAAAATAAAAGCAAATAAATTAGTGGCTGATTTTTACTGTTCAGTCCCACTAAAGCAGATAGTTAACCCCTCCCCACCTCGTTGTCCATCTTGCTCTAAACCAGCCCCTTCATCCAGAATGTTCCTTGCTCCTCCTCCCATTAAGTTGTCATTCCCATTTTTACCTACCTTTTAGTCTGGAAACTTCCCTGTCAATTCTTCACAGCCCCAATGAGCTGTTTCAATTGTTCCCTCCCCCTGTGTTTTCTCATTGGGTTATGGATTGTAAACTCTGCCTTGTGCTCCCCCCTATTGGTTAAAAATTTGTACCTTCCCCTCTATAAAAGTGCCTGCATATCCAATTTCTTGGTCTTTCATCCCTGGAAATCTAAGATTTACCTTTCAGTGCTGCAAAACCCTGGAAGAACTTTTCAACTGATAGAACTTGAGAAAAAAACAGACCTACAAACAACAATTTTCTCCCAAATCAGAGAAAAGGAAAAAGTGAAGACATGTGAAAAGAACAACTGAAGTCAGTGAAGGAAAGGAAGGAAAAGAAATGCTGCAAACATGAGAGCTCAGATTCTTCTACAAGCCACAGTGAGGTCAGGTGGAGCTGCTACTTGTGAAAATTAAAACCACACTGGCAAAGTTCACAGAGAATTGTCTTTGTTGGGAAAGATCCCAGAGCACAGCAAGAAAAAGAAACTCCCTAAACAAACTGAAAAAAAAAAAAATTTAGAAGTGACAAACTGACTAAAGATCATGTTTTGTCTCCCTGTGCTGTCAGTGGACAAGAGGGAGGGATTGGGGAAAAAGTGTTCTAAATTATTTTATTTCTCATTACTCACTTTTCAATCTATTAATAGTCAATTTTCTTGGTACTATTTAAATTTTAACCTGTTTTACCCTTAAAGTGTTTTTCTCCTAATCCTTATCACAACTCATGAGTCCTTCAATTTTCCTTTCCCCTCCTCTGCTCAACCATAGCAGAAAAAAAGGAGTGAATGGTTTATTTGTGCCTGCCTGGTGCTCAGCCAGTATCAAATCACACTGCACAAGGACATGACATACAAATGGAGATTTTATTCTCCCTCTTGTAAATCTAGATGAGATTTTCACAGGTTTTATGGTACATTTTTCTCCCAGCTGTGCATTTTGATTACAGTTTTTCCTTTTAAGTTCCTCAAATGAATATCCTCAAAAAAAATCCACTTCCTTCTTCAAGTGCAGTAGCTAAAGCTGGACACAATATTCCCATTAGAGAGATTCCCACTGCAGAAAACATTTAAAGAACAGCCTGAAGTGAGTCTTTTAAATTCTTTTCTGTCACATTGGAGATACTGTTCAGTCCACTATCAATAAAAGGAAAATAAGGAAAGGAACTGATTAGAAACATAATTAATTATGATGTGAAGTCCATCTCTTTTAAATGTCCAATAGTCAGTGCCCAAGATTAAAAATCTTCTAAAAACGGTGACTTCATTCCTGCCAAATCTGTATCCCAGATCCATAAACCAGTTCAGAATGTATTTAACAATTTATCATTAATTACACTGAGACTTAAAAACACTCACCTCATCTTCTATGTGATCTTATTTAAACCTACCTTCTCTTCATAAATACTGATTTTCTTGCTGTCTGCAGTAATTTTCTTTTTCAGCACCTTATTCTGTTGAAATAAAGCAAAACAACTGTACCTTAGTAACTTAACAGAATTATGTAATGGTTTAAGTGTGTCAAGAATGGCAAAAAATTCCAGTTTTCATTAAGTTCATGTTATTGAATTGAGTTCATTCTATAACTCTGTTGTGCAGTTCAGGTTCCAGAACAATTCTCCAAACAAAAGAATGTTCAAATAATTACTGTGATAATTCTGTTTCTTCATGACCTTAAAAAAGGCTCCTCCTGAGCAACCACAGGGAATAACAAATGAGAATTAAATGGGAATTAAAACTAAGATGCTGCTGACAGAAGGTGTGAAGATGTCATGACAAAAAATACAAGTTATATATATAAATATATAAATATTTACAGTGAAGTTACTACAATTTATGCTAGTGCAGAATTATTTTCTACTAGTGGTAATTGTAATAGGTCTTTATTACAAATACATAAATAACACTGTGCAGTAAATGAAAAAATAGAAGTTTATTAAAGGTATTATTTTTGTAATTGCTTTTTTTCAAATTAAGGCTAATTTAACAGATCAAGTGATTCCAAAGATGAGTCCTTAATTTGCTCAGTTAGGATAAGAAAGGAAAATTTTTAAACTACATAGGTGTGTCTAAGGATATCACAGCAGACAAAAAATGCTGAAAAGTCACCCCAAAATACCATGTGCTGATGTATTTGTAACTTTCAAAATCTCTACATACCTCCTGCTGCAACTCTTCAAAGCATTTGGTTTTATTTTCCACCTGTTTCTTTAAATTATTCACCTGAAAGAGATATTTCAAACATTAATTAAGTCCTAAAAATTACTCAGTGTGTTAGCAATTCCTGCCAACATTCTCAAACATGCACTTGCACCAGTCTGGTTTATTCTGATGGGACTGAAATACAAACTGATGTGTTAGAATTATTGAAATTTTAGACATAAAGTCCTACAAGATGTTAATTAATAGCAGTGAAGCAGTTCCTTAGTGGTTATAGAGTTAAGACAGAAGAAGGAAAAAACTCAATATCTTCACAATTTAAAAAATACATTTGTATGAAGTTCCCTACAATCCATGAAAAAATGAATTTTCCCAATTATTTTCTAGAATCTTCAACTGCTTTTCCTTTCTTGAAATTTCATTTTCAGTGCTCTTAACCTGAAATTACAATTGGGCATCTTTTGACTTTCACAATGGGATTCTGTAATCCATTTTAATGGATTGCTTTGAAACACTAAAACTCACATTGCATATGAAAAACTAATCCAGAGCTCATCCATCACCCAGTGGGTAGATGAAAAAATAAAAAAAAAAGCAGGTTTTCTGTTTGCCTGAAATCAAATAAATCTTTAATATTCAATTTCCAATCAAAGAGTAAAAATCCCAGTGATTGTGCTTGTTTTGAAAATAACAGGGCTCAGCAGCTGTGAAAGAAGAAAACCTCTGGCACAGACCACATCCCCCAGGCAGAGCTTTGCAGAAAAAACCCAACAAATATTTTACATTTAAATTCTGCCCTGCAGGTTGTGTAACATTTTCTCATGACATGACTTATATTTTCTTCTTTTTCATCCAGTTTACTTTGCATCTCTTGAGCTGTCTTTGCCATTTTCTCCTTCAAAGACTCCAGTTCAATTCTAAGAGCCAAATTAACAAACATTAGTAAGCATTGACTAAAAATTACTCAAAAATTAACTTCTTTTCAGTACTGCTAATAAACTCCTATTTTATTTTCTTAAAAGAGCTGTTAATGGGAACTTCAGAAGGTGCTCAGTGAAAATGTTCTTTTAGTTACAGAAACAGAAAAAAAAAAGTCTTAGAAACAATAAGTGTTTCTAATCTGAGAGAATTTCTGCTTGGCCAACAGCAATATTGAATAGTTTCTGTTTAGCTGTTTTATTTAATCAAAAAAATCCCAGAAAGCAGCATATGAACACAACTATCAGAATTCATTTCCTTTAACAATATCAGACATGAACATTTGTTTTTACTTGCCTTAGCTGGGCATTTGCCTCTTCTAGGTTTACAACTAACTGCTTTGTATTTTCTTCTTTTTTCTTACTATCCTAAATAAAGACCCATGTCAGCAAAGAAATAAAATTCAAAGTGATCTCTTAAAAAATTCTAAGACATCCAAAGCACACTGACCTACCTTATTCACAATACACTTTCTTTCCAATTCAAACACAAAAATAGTTTGGGTACTCTACACAACCATGTCATGTTGCAATTTATCATCTGATTTGTAAAATTGATCATTGTCCTTTAAATAAAAGCTGGAAGTTTACAACTTGCCTCTTGTTTTTCTTGCAGTTTCTTGAGTTCTGCCACCACATCATTTTTCTCTTGTGCTATTTGTTCTTTCTCTAGTGAAACCTTATTGAGAAACACTGTTAGTTGTTCATTCTTTAACCTAATTTAAAACAAATGGCCAAGAGGAATAAGAACATGCATTTTGAAATATCCTTTTAAGTTAAATATACCCATTATTAAGTGTTACTCCATGATGAAAAAAGTCCAGGCCTTTATCTACAAACATAAGCTTTGCAGCAAAGTCACAGTGATATAAAAAGGTGACAGAAGAAGTAAAGAAAACCAGAGGCAATTCTATATAAATATAATGGTTAGTGAAGATGATGTAGCTCAAAGCAGGACCAACAATGAATTCAGAAACTTTCTCGTTAACAAAGTCAAAGAGATCTAGAACAACTGCATATTCCATAGAATAATATAAATAAAATGTAATTTACAAAGGTAAGTATATCATTAATGTCATGCTGTGTGGTTCCAAATTTCCATTAGAAAACAATCACAGCTCATTTCTCTGTGTACCAAAGTAACTCCTACATAACACCAAAAAAAAATCAAATATTATATTTTCAAAATGGTCATACCCCTCTTGTTCAAGATCTGTTTTCAGACTCAAAAGCTGCTTTAAATAATCTTGTTCCTTTTCAGCTGTGCTAGTCAGCTGTACTTTCAAATCATGCATTTGTTTCTGCAAAAAAAAAAGGAAGAGTTTTGAGCATACATTATAAACTCCAGGCTTTCAGAAGAACCAATCTCAGCCATGGATTATCCAGACTGTATTTTTACACATCTCTGGTGGAATATGAAGTGGTGGGAGGGAGTGAACTCTGACACCAGTGCTGTGAGTTTAATTACCCAGTCAGCAAACCTACTAAATTAGGTTCCTTGGACATAATTTTAAATAAAGACATTTGCTTCAGACTTCATAAGCCTTTGCATTCATCTGAATAAATTATGATGTGTGATTGGCTATTTACAAAAACATGTTTTTGTCCTATTTCAGACCTCTCTGATTTGGAGAGCATTACAAGCAGTTGTGTAAAATGCACACCTGATTTCAGACTACCTTCAGTTGATGCAGTTTCTTGTTAGACTTGTAAATATAAAATCAAAATGAACATAAACCTCCATTAAGAGTGTACTTCATATAGCTTAGACTTCTGTGACAGAAAATGGGCCTTTGTCACAGAACACATAAGGTTCACAGAGGACAGAGTAATTAACTTCTGTAAATTAAGAAAAAAATGGGAAAACTTTCTAGCCAGAGGGATATAAAGGCATTTGAATGGGCATGAACAAAGAAGGAAATAACCAAAAATCTTGACAAGGAAAAGCAAAACACAGGAGACAAGAAAAACAGTGGCAATAAACAAGTTCTTCAAAGAAAACACTGAAACTGTGTATGAGAAAGTTCAGTAGAAATGTTAAGGTAGATTGGACTGTGTTTATTTATGACATTTAAGGTACTTGCAAAGCAAGAGGAATTTCATATGAAAAGCAAATGCCATGATGATACCGAAATAATGAGAAAAAGGACTAATGTAGATATAGTAGTAGTCATGCTAAGGCTTAGAAAACTGCAGTTTTCGGACAGGCCCTGAGAACCTACCTTGTGAAACAATAGTGAAAAGAATTAGTAGAGCATATAGAACATTTAGAACTGTGAAAACAATAATCAAAGGATTTAGTAGAGCATATAGGACATCTAGAAACTTTCAAGATAAGGCTAAAGTATAATAATAATAAATAAAGGGTTCTGGTGATGGGCAAATATACAAGGGGGATTAAGGGGAGTAGCCTATAGTTCTGAGTAGACAAGCATGCAGAATTTATAACTTTTAGGAATGATACCTGCAAGATTTATGTATCTGTATTGTTTTGAAAAATGTGTATTTCTGCACGTAGACCACTTTGTAAAAAGGTATAAAAACCTGATGGAAAAAGGGAACTATGGGATCCTGACCTTGGACGCTAGTCCACAGGTTCCCCGGGCCCTGAATAAAGCACCGCATAAACTAACTCTGTTAGTTTGTGTTCTGTTTGGGGCATTGGGCAACAGTTTTCTGGCGACCCAGATGGGACTCCGGAGGTGGCTGGGGCAGTTCGTGGGCTGATCCACTCCACGCCGGCACCAGGTGATTTCTGGGGAGAACATCAACCTGTGCCCGACCTCGAGCCTGACGGACGACCTGGAGGTAAGCCCGAAGGTGCTTTATTTCTTTTATCAAGGGGAAGGGGGGCCTGCCGATTAAGTCGGAATGGCGATTCCGCACGAGGGTCACAGACGTCTTTAAGGTTGTGGAAAAGCCTAGGCGCTGACTGTCAGACGTGGCAGTGACTGTGCAGGTTCAGCACTTGCCACCCGCAGCGACGAGAAAGGCAAGATTGGTGGATTGGTGGAAAAGGGTGTGAGTGTTGTGTGTGGTGTATAGTGTGGCAAGGTTTGTGGAAAGGGTGTGAGTGTTGTGTGGTGTATATTGTAAAAAAAAAAAAAAAAAAAAGAGGTGAAATGATGTCTTTAAAAACGTTTAGAACTATGGCAAGTTCTGGGATAGAAATCCCGGACGATTCGCCTTTGGGCTGTTTATTACAACATTGGAATGTGGGGAATTTTGGTCAAGAACTAAGTAAAAGGAAATTGATTGATTTCTGTAATCATGTATGGCCTTTATATGAACCCGATGGTATGCAATGGCCTAGGAACGGTACACTGAATCCTGACATTATTACACCTTTGATGCATTTTCTGCAAAGTAATGAAAAATAGGATGAAATACCGTATCTAGACCTCTTTTATTATTTGAAAGATAAACCGGAGTGGCAAAAGGAGTGTGGGATCATGGTTTTGAAAACATTAAAGCAGAATTGTGACGGATGTAAGGGTTGGCAGAAAGAGAAGGAATGCTTGGTTAGGTTTTCGGAACCTGAGGAGGATGTTTCTTTGCTGATAGCTCCTAGTGCCCCTCCGGTGGAGGAACGTGGAGAAAGTATGCCAGAGGTAGAAAGGGAGGATCGGGAAGCAAAAATAGAAACCACTGATATACCACGGACCCCCTTATGTGAAAGAACTCGGAGAGGGCGGTGGGAGGTGGAAAGGAAGAAAAAGGAAGAAGGTGCTCATTTAATGGTTCCGCTCCGTGAAGCTGTCGGGCCGCAGGGGGAACGGGTCATAGTGAAAGTTCCCTTTTCTCCGAATGATTTACTAATTTGGAAACAATCAGCGGGGGCGTATCGGGAGGATCCTGAACGAACTGCGCGGGTGGTAAAAATGGTAATTAAGACTCAGAACCCAGATTGGAATGATTTACAAGTTTTGTTAGACACAATAATGGATTCTACTGAAAAGGAAATGGTGTTTAAAGCTATGACAGAGAAAGCACGAGAAATGATTAGGTTGCGGCTTGTGGATGGTACAGTAAATGATTTAGTACCTAGGGAAGATCCGGAGTGGGATCCCAACTCGACGGGCGGGTCTCGGAGACTTAAAGCTTATCAGGATTTGTTAACAGAAGGAATACGGAATGGAATACCAAAAACTTTGAATTGGTCTAAGTTGTATTTGGTCAGGCAGGAAAAGAATGAGTCTCTGTCAACCTTTTTAGAGCGGCTTAAGGAGACAGCTCGTAGATACACTAATTTAGAAGTTGAAGGGGAATCGGGAAAATTACAGCTAACATTAATCTTTATGGGGCAGTCTCAGGAAGATATTAGAAAGAAATTACAGAAATTGGAGGGAGAGGATACTCGGAATTTAGATAAACTGTTGGAAGTTGCGTGGAAGGTATATAATAATAGGAAAAAAGAAACGGCCAGGAAACAACAGGCTACTATGTTGGCGGTGTTACAGCAAGCGGCTGGAAATAATATGAGAGGGGGGAGTCGTGGACATGGACGAGGAGGGGGAAGGGGAATAGCAAAGGGGGGAATGCCAATGGGTGAGGGAGGACTTATGGGTCAATTGAATATGGGAAGAGGGAGAATGCAGCTAGGGATAGATCAATGTGCTCTATGTAAAAATAGAGGACATTGGAAAAATGAGTGCCCTCTCAACCAAGGAATGGGTTTTGGGGGAGGAATTATAGCCAGCGGGAATGGAAATCAGGGATTGATGAATAATAACAGGTGCTTTCCCGGGAAATCCCCAAGGTGTCGCCCAAGCCCTTATGATGGGGAATTACCAAAATCAGAGCTGACTAGACCAGGATTTAAAGGTAATAATGGAAGTAGATGGGGAACCATTAGAATTTAGAGTAGATATGGGGGCATCATATTCAGCTGTTAACACTAAGCTAGGACCTTTGAGTGATTCTACTATCCAAGTAGTGGGGGTTACGGGACAAGTTGAGGAACGAACATTTTTGCGGCCATTAGATATAAAATTTGGGGGGAAAGAATTTGATCATCAATTTTTTATATATGCCAAATAGCCCAGAATCGCTATTTGGGAGGGATCTATTGTCAATGTTAGAGGCAAAGATAATATTTAAAAAAGGTAGAGTAAGATTGGAATTTCCTGAGGAGAATATTGCTAAGTTGTTTGTAGTAAAAGAAGTTGAAGCAGCAGAAATACCACAAGAAATAGAACAAGCTGTAGTACCATGGGTATGGGAAACAGGAGTTCCTGGAAAATCAAAAGCAGCACAACTGGTTGTAATAGAACTAAAGGAAGGAGCCTCCCCAGTAAGGGTAAGACAATATCCTTTGAAATTGGAAGCACGAATAGGAATAGCACCCATGATTGAACAATTTCTTAGCTTGGGAATTTTACAGGAATGTGAGTCAGAATTCAATACTCCGATATTCCCAGTCAGAAAGCCAAATGGTAAGTATAGATTAGTTCAAGATTTAAGAGCAATTAATAACATCATTAAAGAAATACACCCAGTAGTAGCTAATCCGTATACATTGTTGACAGCTGTGTCGGAAAGGTTTAAGTGGTTCACAGTGATTGATTTGAAAGATGCATTTTTCTGTATCCCCTTGGCACTTGAAAGTAGGAAATACTTTGCCTTTGAATGGGAGAACCCAGACACGGGACGCAAGAAGCAGCTCACCTGGACGCGTCTACCACAGGATTCAAAAACTCACCAACTATTTTTGGAAATCAATTGGCTCGAGAGTTAGAAGAATGGAAGACGACTCAGGTAAAAGAATCACCTTTCTTATATGTTCTCCTACAATATGTTGATGACATCTTTATAGCCTCCACAGAAAAGGATATTTGCCTCAGACTCACTATTGGATTACTTAATATGCTGGGACAAGCTGGATACCGAGTATCGAAAGAAAAAGCTCAATTGGTAAGAACCCAAGTAATTTACCTAGGCTGCAAAATGTCACAAGGGGTGCGAAAGTTGGGAGTTAATCGAATACAAGCAATTTGCACCATACCCACACCACGAAATCCACAAGAGTTAAGATCCTTTTTGGGCATGGTAGGGTGGTGCCGCTTGTGGATCCCGAAATTTGGACTAAAAGCAAAACCCCTGTATGAGGCAGCCAAAAGCCCTGTGTTTCAGTGGGGACAAACTCAAGAAAAGGCATTCCAGAGTCTGAAACAAGCCTTGAAGGAAGCCCCAGCACTAGGATTGCCAGATCTTACAAAACCTTTTCAACTATACGTAAATGAGAGACAGAGACTGGCAATAGGGGTGCTCACCCAAAAACTGGGCTCATGGAAGCGCCCGGTGGGGTACTTCTCAAAGCAGCTAGACACTGTAAGTGCCGGATGGCCTGGTTGTCTTAGAGCTGTGGCAGCAACAGTGCTCCTAATTCGGGAAGCCAGAAAATTGACTCTGGGAAAAAGGATGGAAGTATTTGTTCCCCACATGGTCATTGCGGTTTTGGAACAAAAAGGGGGGCATTGGCTCTCGTAAAGCCGCATGTTACAATACCAGGCACTTCTCCGAGAACAAGATGACATTGAATTAAAAATAACTAATCATCTCAACCCAGCAGAATTTCTTAGGAGCAGCAGCCAGGAAAAAGGAGGCGAATTGACACATGACTGCGTAGAAATCATTGAACAGGTGTATGCCAGCCGGAAGGACCTGAAAGACGAGCCTTTGGAGAATCCGGAATGGGAACTGTTTACAGATGGATCCAGCTTTGTGGAAAACGGAACCAGGTATGCGGGATATGCAGTAGTGACTTTGACACAAATAATAGAAGCTCAAGCTTTAACCCCGGGAACTTCAGCCCAGAAAGCCGAGATACATGCTCTGGTGAGAGCCTTAGAATTGAGTCAAGGGAAAAGAGTAAACATTTGGACTGATTCAAAATACGTCTTTGGAGTAATACATGTACATGGAGCACTATGGAAAGAAAGAGGACTGTTGAATTCTCAAGGATCAGAAATTAAGCACAAAGAACAAATATTAGCACTATTGGAAGCAGTGCATAAACCTCAGGCAGTGGCAGTGATGCATGTAAAAGGACATCAAAAGGAAGAGGGAAAAGCGTTCCAAGGAAACCAGTTGGCTGACAGAGTTGCCAAACAGGTTGCCCGAGAGGTATGGACACAATTAGCTTTATTGCCAGTGCGAATTAACCCTGCAACTTCTTTTCTTGAGCAGAAACCATGGTATACACATGAAGATGAGAAGCTTGCTCAATTTCTCCAGGCCCAGAAGAACGAAAAAGGATGGTATGTCACAGCTGAAGGTCAGGTTCTACTGCCAACAAAAGTAATGAAAACAATTTTAGAAATCGAACATAACAAGTGCCATTGGGGAGCAGACGCATTGGTACAATTTTTAAAACATGAGGTGATTTCCAACCAGATGTTAACAATGGCAAAACGGATTAACGCCACGTGTCCAGTCTGTATTAAAAATAACCCAGTGACATGAAGGCAAATACAACTAGGAAAGTTACAAGTAGGGCCGCAACCAGGAGACTATTGGCAAATAGATTTCTCAGAGCTACCAAAAGCACAAGGGTACCGTTATTTGCTGGTGTATGTGTGTACTTTTTCAGGGTGGCTGGAAGCTTTCCCGTGCAGGACTAACCAGGCAAAGGAAGTAATTCAAACCTTACTACGAGAAATCATTCCTAGATTTGGGATCCCATTAGGAATGTCCTCAGATAGAGGACCTCACTTTGTAGCTGGAGTAGTCCAAGAGGTAGCCAGAGTATTAGGGATAGCTTGGGATCTCCATACACCCTGGAGACCACAATCTAGTGGCCAGGTAGAACGGATGAATCAGACATTAAAAGGGCAGATTAAGAAAATTTGTCAGGAAGCAAAAATACAGTGGCCTCAGGCACTACCTCTAGCCTTGCTAAGAATCAGAATTAAACCCAGAGAAAAGATAGGAGTAAGTCCATACGAAATTTTGTATGGCAAGCCATATCATGCTGCAACTTACAAAGGGGACCCTCACTTAGTAGGAGATCAAGTATTGTTAAGTTACATTTTGTCTTTAAATAAAGTCCTTACAGCGCTGCGGGGAGCATTGCAGTGGAACTGGCCTCTGCCCTTGGAAAATCCTGTCCATGACATCCAGCCAGGAGATCAAGTATATGTGAAGAACTAGAATACAGAACCCTTGAAAGAAGTATGGGGCGGTCCTCACCAAGTGATCATGACTACCTACACGGCAGTGAAAGTCCAAGGGATCGACAACTGGATTCACTACACTCGAATCAAGAAGGTCCCGTCAAGATGGGAAGTACAGCCTCTGTCAGCAACAAAGCTGGTGTTCAGGGCAAGGACTTAGTTCTTTTAACATTAGTCTGTATAATGCAGGTGGGAGAAGCATTTGTTAAAATTACAGTTCCGGAGCCAGATGTAATGGTGCCGGAAGGTGCGGGAATAAATTTAACCTGTCTGTTTTCTGACAACCAGAGAGCTGGATTAAAAGAAGTAAAGGTAGCCTGGAGACAAATCACCACAGACGAAGTATTTACAGAAGAAATCGTGACATTTTGGGATATGGAACAGCAAAGAGGAAACACCACATTGACAATATCTCATATGCAAGCTGATCAGGTAGGACAATTCTCATGCATTGTGTGGATTAGAGAAAACTTTGATTATGGGGACATAAATGTAGGTATTTTAAAGGAAAATAAAACCCGAAGGGGGTACTCGGTGCAGGTAATACCAGTCAGTGCACGGGTAGATATGTGGAATGGATTGAGAGATACAAGCTTGGCATTACAGAGAAACCAGGAACAACAAAATTTAGTATCACTCAGCGCGCCCAGATTGGAAAACTAAATCGCCCTGGGATTTTGGAAATAATTACAAACTGGCCAGAGGGTGAAAGTTTTGGTGTTGCAGATGAGGAACAAGAACCAGATATGGGCTGAAGAAGCTCCACCCTACAACCAGTTGCCAGCAGAGGAAGCATGCTATGCTTTATTCACTGATGGTTCCTGTCACGTCATAGGGACAAATCGGAGATGGAAAGCAGCCGTATGGAGCCCTACACGATGGGTTGCAGAGGCTACTGAAGGAGAAGGAGGATCTAGTCAATTCGCTGAACTTAAAGCCGTCCAACTGGCCTTAAATATTGCCAAAAGAGAAAGGTGGCCAAAACTCTATTTGTACACTGATTCCTGGATGGTAGCCAACGCTCTGTGGGGGTGGCTGAAGAAATGGAAAGAGGCGAACTGGCAGCGTAGAGGAAGACCAATTTGGGCTGCTGACGAGTGGAAAGACATTGCCACTCATGTAGAAAAACTACTTGTAAAGGTTTGCCATGTAGATGCCCATGTCCCCAGAAGTAGAGCTAATGAAGAGCAGCGAAACAACCAGTAAGTAGATCAGGCTGCAAAGATAGGGGGGTTGGAAATAGATTTGGATTGGGAACATAAGGGAGAGTTGTTCCTGGCTCGATGGGCCCATGATGCCTCAGGCCATCAGGGTAGGGATGCCACCTATAAGTGGGCACGAGACCAAGGGGTGGATCTTACCATGGACAGCATTACCCAAGTTATCCATGACTGTGACACTTGCGCTGCCATCAAGCAGGCCAAGCAGGTGAAGCCCCTCTGGTATGGTGGACGGTGGTCCAAGTACAAGTATGGGGAGGCCTGGCAGATTGACTATATCACACTGCCTCAGACCCGCCAGGGAAAATGTTATGTGCTGACTACAGTGGAAGCCACCACTGGAAGGTTGGAGACCTACCCTGTGTCTCATGCTACTGCACTCAACACCATTTTGGGCCTGGAAAAGCAGGTCTTTGGAGGCATGGTACCCCTGAGAGGATCAAGTCAGACAATGGGACTCATTTTAAGGATAACCTTGTCAACACCTGGGCTAGGGAACATGGTATTGAGTGGGTGTACCATATCCCTTACCATGCACCAGCTGCAGGTAAAGTGGAGAGGTACAATGGATTGTTGAAGACCACCTTAAAGGCATTGGGTGGGGGATCTCTCAAGAACTGGAAGCAGCACCTGGCAAAAGCCACTTGGTTAGTCAACACTCGAGGTTCCACCAACCGAGCAGGTCCCGCCCAGTCTGAAGGCCTTAATGTAATAGATGGAGACAAAGTCCCAGTGGCCCATGTCAGAGGGTTGCTAGGGAAGACAGTATGGATTCATCCTGCCTCGAGTACAGGCAAACCCATTTGTGGGATTGCCTTTGCTCAAGGACTGGGATGTACTTGGTGGATAATAGAGAAGGATGGAACAACCTTCTGTGTACCTCAGGGAGATCTGATTGTAGGATGAATTATATACGAATATCATTGTTGGGTGTTACCACCATTGTATGCTAGATCTTATGAATATGAGATAGAAGGAAATGTGTAAGTGACAAAGGCCTGAGCAAGTGAGAAGGAGGAAATGTGTAAGTGTTGAAGGTTTGAGCATGTCAGAGGAAGTTTTCATATTGTGTTTAGTGTGTGTATATCCCAATCGTGTGTCAATGACCACCATATTGTTGCCCGATCCGAAGAAAACACAAACAACCGAAGTCGTTTATGCGGTGCTTTATTGAGGGCCCGGGAGCCTGTGGACTAGCGTCCAGAGACAGAGCTCCATTTGACAGAAAATTCACAGGGTTTTTATATGCTTCTTTACACGATTTCTTCATCTTAACCGATTCTTACTACATTTTTGATACCTGGTACCATAATCTCTCTGACATTTAAGATTTTGCCAAAAGGTACATTCTCTAGATAAATGGATACACTCCTTAAGATAAGTAATTATTTCACAACTATACTGCTTGCATTACAAAATTTGCTATAAAGTTCATCTGCCGGTTACATGCGGCCTACCAAGCCTTAGCATAACTACTACTAATGTCAACTAATGTCGATTACTAAGGTTTATTATTACTTTAATACAATTTATTATATCAAATGGCAACATTTCCCCCCTTTTGAGCATTCTTCAGTCTTCTGCAAGGATGCTCAATTCTTCATTATCATCGGGTTTTTTTAAATGCTGGATTCCTTTTCAAATGCTGGATTTTCTTGCCCGATAGCAACTTCATACTTCGGAGGAGACAGGTGCATCTTGTTGGTTCTTGTCAAAGCTTTTATTACCCTTTTAGTGTGTCTGGTTTCTTTTTCAATAACTTCTAAAACACACTTATACACTAACCAGATAATTAATAACAAGACTGCAATTAACAGAATGTACTGTATTATGGACGAAACCCATCCAGAAACTTGAAGTCCTAAAGATTTAAAAATTTCTCCAATCCAATTGTGTTGTGCTTCCTTTTCAATGTTTTTTGTTTTGGATTCAACTATTGCTAATTGAGAGATGTCTTTTTCTACTTCGATAGTCATGTTTGGAATATGGATGCAACAATGGTCAATTTTTGTTTTTAGATATTGGCACACCCTATGCTCTTTTAATAAGAGCATATCTAATGCCATTCTATTTTGTAAAGTCATTCGGGATGTAGCTTGCAATTGCAAATTCATATCTTTGAATCCTTTCTTAGTGGCTGCTGCTAATTTCTTATTTTGCCTTAGCAATTTATACAACATGTCTCTGTTCTTATATGCGGCTATAGGTGCAAAGAGTGATTCCAAAACTTAACCGAATTTAACTCCACCGTCAGGCTCATGCTATTCGTCCTTTAACTCAGTGAATGCATCTACTTCTTTTTTCTTCCGATTAGACTTCAGTTTTGATTGCTTTTATAGGGGGCAAAGGGTAGGGACTCCTAGAGTGATTTGTGTCGCAGGTCTATTTATAGGGATATGTGTGGTCCATTGTCTATGTCTCATTACCTAAACTAAATTTCTTGGACTTTTAATTGTAGTATCTTTGCAGCTTACAGCTTTTTTGATTCCATTGCTCTAGCTTAGTGCAGCTACCTTTTCTAGAATTGTGTGATTATATTTTCTGCATTTACATCCTCACTTGAGTAACACTCTAAGAGGAGCCAGACTGATTTGATTTTCAGGGGTATCACATGTAATGACTTTGGTGCAGTTTTAATTTTTCTTAGTTTCTTTAGTTTCCCTTGTAGAAGTTTTTGTCTTATAAACTTCCACCAGGGTTTTATTTCTCGTTTTTGTCCATTGTATGCACCAGTTTACTGTTCCAATATAGCTATAATATTTTAATAAACTCGGACCCCATACAGCTTTCCAATTGTCCCAAATTACCTGTTGCTGGGTTATATTTTGACACTTATATTTTTGGTAAGGCTGCTTTGTTTTGATTTTTACATCTTTAGTCGCATACAGTGCTGGGTGCCACACATTTCTTTTGATAGTTACTATTTTTTTTTCTTTTCTTTCAAGGTGACATACGGTAGATATATTTTCAGCAGCCTTGGGTGGTAATGGAATGGGAATTATTCTCCAAGGGATTGGTTCTCCTGCCGCTTGTGGAAGTGGCAAGCAGGCTGTAATCCGGGATATGTTTTGTACCAACCTAAAATTTTTAATTAACCCTACTACCAAATTTTCTTGTTTATGACTCTGCTGTACTTTTGGATCTTTCAGCTCTTTAGGTCTTTTCTCTGTTGGGAACGCTTTATGATCAGGCCTGATTCCTTGTCCCGCTTCTACCACTTTTATTCCATAGTCAGCATCAAGTTCACATATCACTAAACACAAGTATTTTCCTTCAGTAGGGCCAATCTGTGGGTTACTAATATTTAACCATCCTATGCCTTTTCCAGATTTTTTCTACCAGCTAATTCCTTGGTCTATCCTATCCCATGACTTCTGGTCGTTTTCTTTCTACCATTTAACTTGCAATGTTTGATTACATTTTTGTTTTAACACAAATGAACAATTTACCTTCAAGGGAAGTCCGTCTCACACACTTTGTACAGTCTAAGGAGCTTTTACCTCCACGGATTCTTGGGATGGGGTGTCCTTTCTTAATTTCCAGGGCACTATTCTCAATTTAATTTGCTTATAATTAAAGCTTCTTCTAGATTGTACAATGCACATGTACCTCTTTATATCTTGTTGCTTAACTTGCTTCAATTGCAATGTGGTGTTTCCTCTTTGTGCATTCGTATCCCAAACTGTACTAATATTTGCCTCTGGGTAATCAGCACCCTTTTTCCAAGTTACCTGTACATTCTGGACTTCAGCTTTCTGGTTATTGGTTATAAAGCAGGTCAGGTTCACATTCATTCCGTCCATAACACTAACCACTGGTTCTATAACTGAAACTACAACAGAACCATAAGCAGGAATCGGTTTTGTTATTACCAGTAACAGGATAATTTAAAATGCTACTTTCCGCGAAAAATTATTCGTGTTGGAGAGACTAGCTGAGTCTCCCATTGTACAGGGACCTTCTTGACTCGAGTGTAATGGATCCATGAGTCGATTCTTTCGACCTTTACGGCAGTGTAGGTGGTCAGGATCACCTGGTGTGGGCCATCCCATGTTTCTTTCAGGGGGTGGGTAGACCAATTCTTTACGTACACTCGGTCTCCTGGTTGAATGTCATGCACTGGATTTTCCAGTGGCATAGGCCGGTTCCACTGCAGAGTTCCCCTTAAGGCAGTAAGAATTTTGTTTAATGACATGACATAACTGAATATTGTCTGATCTCTTTGCACATGCAAGTCCCCTTTTAACACAGTAGCATGGTATGGTTTCTCATATAGGATTTTATATGGGCTAACTCCCAACCGCTCCCTAGGTTTAATTCTGATCCGGAGCAATGCTAATGGCAATGCCTGTGGCCACTGTATTTTTGCCTCTTGGCAAATTTTCTTAATTTGCCCTTTGATTGTTTGATTTATTCGCTCCACCTGGCCACTCGATTGTGGTCACCACGGGGTGTGTAAGTCCCAAGATATGTCTAGCATTCTAGCCACCTCTTGTACTATTCCGGCTATAAAGTGTGGGCCTCTATCTGATGACAATTCTAACGGCACCCCAAATTTAGGAATGATTTCCTTCAACAGTGTTTTAACTACTTCTTTTGCTTGATTTGTTCGGCAAGGGAAAGCCTCCGGCCAGCCTGAGAAAGTGCACACATACACTAAAAGATACTTATAGTTCTGTGCCTTCGGTAATTCTGAAAAATTTACTTGCCAGTAATCGCCTGGTTCTGGTCCCATTTGTAATTTCCCCAGCTGGATTTGTTTTTTAACTACGGGGTTATTTTTCAAACAGGTTGGACACATAGCATTTACCCTTTTTGCCAATGTTAACATCTGGTTAGAAATTACTTCTCTTTTCAGAAATTTTACTAAGGCCTCTGCTCCCCAATGGCATTTATTGTGTTCTGTTTCCAGAATTGCTTTCATGATTCTGGCAGGCACTACAACTTGTCCTATTGCGGTTACATACTATCCGACTTCATTCTTCTGAGCCAGCAGCAGTGATGCCAGTTTTTCGTCATCCGGGGAGTACTTAGGTTCTTGTAATAAATGTGGAGTTACTGGGCTCACCTTAGTTGGTACCAAAGCCATTTGAGTCCATACTTCTCTGGCTACTTCCCGAGCCATCCTATCTGCCATCCGGTTTCCTTCGTAGATTTTTCCGTCTTCTTTCTGGTGTCCTCTAACATGCATCACAGCTACCTTCGCAGGTTGGTGAACCGCATTTAATAGAGCAAGAATCTCAGTCTTATATTTGATAGTAACTCCTTGAGAGTTCAATAACCCTCGTTCTTTCCACAGAGCTCCATGAATGTGTACAACTCCAAAAGCATATTTAGAATCAGTCCATATGTTTACCTTTTTTTTTGAACTTAGTTCCAAAGCTCTCGTCAATGCGATAATTTCTGCTCGTTGGGCTGAGGTTCCGGGAGTCAGGGCTTTTGCTTCTACCACTGTTTTTACTGTTGTTACAGCATACCTTGCATACCTGGTTCCATTTTTCACAAAACTGGATCCATCAGTAAACAGTTCCCAATCCGGGTTTTCCATTGGAGTATCCTTTAGATCAATTTTGCTTGCATGTACTTGTTCAATTACTTCCATGCAATCATGCACCAATTTCCCTTCCTCCTGCTTGCTGCGGAGAAATTCTGCTGGGTTAACATGATTAGTCATTTTCAGTTCCACATTATCCTGTTCTCTCAGGATTGCTTGGTATTGTAGCATCCTGCTGGACGAAAGCCAATGACTCCCCTTTTGCTCCAGAACTGCCAGTACCATGTGAGGCACAAATACCTCTAATTTTCTTCCCAAAGTCAATTTTCTGGCTTCCTGGATGAGGATCACTGTGGCCGTAACTGCCCGCAAGCATGACGGCCATCCAGCACTAACTGGATCCAGTTGTTTTGAAAAATACCCTACCGGGCGTTTCCAGGATCCGAGTCTCTGAGTTAGCACTCCGAGTGCTAACTTCTGCCTTTTATTCACATATAACTGGAAATCTTTGTTTAGATCTGGGAGGCCTAATGCGGGGGCCTCCTTCAAGGCCTGTTTTAAGTCCTCAAAGGCCTTTTTCCTTTGTCGGTTCCAGTGTAATTGTGGCTCTTTCAGGGCCTCATACAAGGGCTTAGCTAAGAGTCCAAAATTCAAAATTCACAGTCTGCACCATCCCACTATTCCTAAAAAGGACCTAAGCTCTTGATGGTTTCTTGGAAGGGGTATGGCACATATTGCTTCTATTCGATTGACTCCCAGCCTTCTTTGTCCTTGCATGATTTCGCATTTAAGATAAATCACGCTTTCTTTTATCAGCTGTGCCTTTTTTCTTGACACCCGGTAGCCACCCTGACCCAGCATATTTAACAATGCAATAGTCAATTTCAGACACGTTTCCTTTTCTTTTGCTGCTAGAAAAATATCATCTACATACTGGAGAATGACATAAGAGAATGGTGACTCTCTTACCTCAGCAGTCTTCCACTCTTCTAATTCCTTTGCCAATTGATTTCCAAATATCGTAGGACTATTTTTGAAACCTTGAGGCAACCGGGACCAGGTGAGCTGTCTTTTTCTTCCAGTGTCAGGACTTTCCCACTCAAAGGCAAAATATTTTTTACTTTCGAATGCCAGAGGGATGCAGAAGAAAGCATCTTTCAAATCAATAACAGAAAACCATTTAAATTTTTCTGACACAGATGTTAATAAAGTATATGGATTGGCAACCACTGGGTGAATGTCTTTGGCAATATTATTAATTGCCCTTAAATCCTGCACTAATCGATACTCACCATTTGGTTTCTTTACTGGAAAAATAGGAGTATTAAATTTTGATTCACATTCCTGCAGAATGCCTTGTGCCAAGAACTGAGTTATTAAAGGAGCAACACCCTTCTTAGCTTTTAATTTAATCGGGTATTGTTTTATTCTGACTGGCTGAGCTCCTTCCTTTAATTCAACTACTACTGGCTGGGCAGCCTTTGATTTTTCAGGGTTCCCCGTTTTCCATACCCAAGGTACTACAGCTTGATCTACTTCAATGGGAATGGGAGAGGGATCAATTTCCCTTATGGTAAACAATTTAGCAATCTCTTCCTCAGGGAATTCCAATTTAACTCTTCCTTTTTCAAAAATTATTTTCACATTTAGTAACGACAGTAAATTTCTGCCCAGCAATGGCTTTGGACAATTCGGCATATACAAAAATTGGTGATCTAACTCTTTTCCCCCTAATTTTAAATTTAATGGTTGCAGGAAAGGTCTTTCCTCTAGCCGTCCGGTGGCTCCTACTATTTGGATAGTGGTGTCACTAATTGGCCCTAATCGTTTGTTTAAAACAGAATATGTTGCTCCAGTATCCACAATGAATTCTTGTTCTTGTCCTTCAATGTCTATCCTTACCTTTAAATCCTTTTCTAGTCAGCTTTGATTCTGGTAATTGCCCAACACCAGTGCTTGGGCGACCCCTTCTGGGTTCATTGGGTAGCCCCCTGAATTGTTCATGGCCAGTCCGGATGCTCCTCCTAACCCAGCTTTCACAGGGCACTCATTTTTCCAATGTCCTATTTGTCGGCAAAAAGCACACTGATTAGGAGCAAGACCTCCTTGCTGATATCCTGGGGGAACCATCCCTCTTCCTCCTGTTCCCACATTCTGAAACCCTGCTCTTCCTTGCCCTCGCCCTCGGCCATAACTACCTCTGCCCCTCCCTCTGCCAGCATTTACTTGTTGCAGCGCTGCCAAGAGACTCGCTTGTTGCCTTTTATTAACTTCTTTGTCCCTATTGTTGTAAACTTTCCAAGCTATTTCCAGCATTTTATCCAAATCCCGAGTATCATGTCCCTCTAATTTCTGCAGTTTCTTTCGTATATCTTCCTGTGACTGACCTAAAAAGATTAGAGCAAGCTGCAACTTCCCTGCTTCACTATCAATTTCCAGATCAGTGAAGCGTCTGGCAGTTTCCTTAAGTCGCTCCAGAAACGCCGAGGGTGATTCATTCTTATCTTGTCTGACTGTATACAGTTTTGACCAATTTAACGTTTTAGGCATTCCAGTCCTAATTCCTTCTACTAACAATTCCTGATATTCCCTGATAGATTCCCTTCCTCCACCACTGTTCGGATCCCAGTCGGGATCATCACTCGGTACCAAGTCACTCACGGTTCTCCTGTCTGAATGCAACCTGATCATTTCTCGAGCACGCTCCTTCATTGCCCGCAACACCATCTCTTTTTCGGTGGAATCCATTAAGGTATCTAACAAAACTTGCATGTCATTCCAGTCTGGATTTTGAGTTTTAATAATCATCCTGACCACCCATGCCACTTTTTCAGGATTCTCACGGTAACTGCCTGCTGACTGCTTCCAAATCACCAGATCTCCTGGGGAGAAAGGTACTTTCACAAGCACCCTTTCTCCTTGGGGTCCCATAGCTTCCCTTAAAGGGGCAATGAGCCGGGGTTCCCCATAATTCTTACGTCCCTGTCTAGTTCGAGCCGCGAGCGGGGTATTTCGCCAATTTTGAGGAGAAGCAGGGGAAGGGGTCGGGGAACGCACAACAACCTTTTTAACATTCCCTGGCACTGCTGTCACTTTTGCCACCTCCTCCTCTTCCTCCTCCTCCTCTTCCTCTTCCTCACTGCTCTCCGGTAGCAGTGGATACAGAGAGGAATAGGGTGAAACAGAGGGGAGGGGTGAGACAGCCGGAGGGGGTGAGGTAGCAGGAGGGGACAAAGCAGCAGGCGCATCGGGTGTTATTATTAAAGACAAATCCTCCTCTGGTCGAGAGGTTAAAGCTAAACACCGAACACACTTAGATTTTCCTTTACAACCCCCACACTCAGGTTCTTTCATTTCCAATACCATGATTCCACATTTAGTCTGCCACTCCTTTTTGCGACGCAACAAATAAAACAAATCTAAATACTGTATCTCATCCCATTTTTCATTTTCCCTTAAATACTGCATTAACGAATTCAGGGTATCATAACCCACAGTACCATTTTCTGGCCATGCCGGCCCCTCTCGCTCATATTCTGGCCACAAATGATTACAATAATTAATCATTTTGCCCTTACTCATCTCTTGGGAAAACCCCTCACTTTTCCACCTCTTCAACAAACATCCTAACGGTGTATTTCCAGGCATACCCTTAGAGTACTGAACCATAGACTTAAGTGCTTTAAATGGCATTTTAAACCGGTCTCACTTACAACTGTACAACAACTCGACAACCGATCGCAACAACCAATATGCAGCAACGTACAAGGAGATAATAACCACAATTAATATTGACAGTGTGACAGAATCAAGCATACCACATACTCACACGCACACGACAGAAATAAACAAATACCAGAATAAATACCAGACCAATCCAACTTGCCGCTTCTCGACGCCGCGAGGGGCAAGTGCCGGACCTGCGCAGCTTTCGCCGCGTCTGACAGCCGGCGCCTAGGCTTTCCAGACCAACCAGACATCTTAGCCCAACCCTGCGAGGATCGCCGCCTCGTCTTATGAGCAGGCACCCAAAACCAGAACCAGAAAATAAAGCACCTTCGGGCTTACCTTTTGCAGTCGTCCGCCAGGCGCGGGGGTCGGGCACGAACCGATGACTCCCCGAGAATCACTCGGTGCCGGCGTGGAGTGGATCAGAACGCGAACCGCCCCAGCCACCTTCGGAGTCCTGCCGCGGTCGCCAGAAAACTGTTGCCCGATCCGAAGAAAACACAAACAACCGAAGTCGTTTATGCGGTGCTTTATTGAGGGCCCGGGAGCCTGTGGACTAGCGTCCAGAGACAGAGCCCCATTTGACAGAAAATTCACAGGGTTTTTATATGCTTCTTTACACGATTTCTTCATCTTAACAGATTCTTACCACATTTTTGATACTTGGTACCATAATCTTTCTGACATTTAAGATTTTGCCAAAAGGTACATTCTCTAGATAAATGGATACACTCCTTAAGATAAGTAATTATTTCACAACTATACTGCTTGCATTACAAAATTTGCTATAAAGTTCATCTGCCGGTTACATGCGGCCTACCAAGCCTTAGCATAACTACTACTAATGTCAACTAATGTCGATTACTAAGGTTTATTATTACTTTAATACAATTTATTATATCAAATGGCAACAGCAGTGTCACAAAGGCCCCTTGGTTCCATGAGGTTCATTGGCGTCCCCATGGTCTCCTTGGTGTCATGAGGCATCACAATGCCACAATACACCCTTGGTTCCATAAGGTTCCTGCATCATGACTTCCCCTGTGGCACAGCAGAGCTCATCTGTTCTGTCCATCAGCTGGGGCCATAACTCAGGGCATCTTCCCCCTCTCTGGGACTGCTGAGATAGCCCAGGCTGGACATCTGTCCTGTCCTGATTTCTCTCTGGTGCCAGGGAGGTGGAATTCCCAGCTGACCATGAGCATCTTGCTCGATAGCAGACTGAAGGTAGATAAGCCTTGAATTCCTGAGTGACACACATTCATTTTACTAACTATAAATGTTGCAGAAACTCTCACAAAGCAGAAGTCTTCTGCATAGTCTCTGCAAACAGGTAGGGCTTATCCCCCAAGTCTGGATGCCTTTTTGTGGTTACTCCTCTGGAAGTTGAGTGAAAGGGCGCCATGTGTACTCCCTCATCATTTTGGTGGCAAGTGACATTGACTCCTGATCTCTGCTATTTCTTCACTAGCTGTAATATAGGAATCTTCATTGTGCACTGTGTTTGTATGCATCTGCACTTCTTTTATTTATCCTGTGCAGTAAGGAGTCCATTTAAGGTCTCTTGTCTGTTAAGATTAAGGCCATTCAGTAAATAATTTCTTTTATAATATACCTAATTTTCTATTCTTAAGAACTTGGGAGAAAAAGCAATTTGGGGTGCAGGTGGCCAGAAACAGAGCTACTGCCAGAAGCGTGAGCATAACCATGTGCAAGTGATTTCATTACAGGAATAGTTTTAAACAAAGACATTAGAAAGAGTGATTCTGTGATAGATATGAACACAATTAAGATGTTGACTGATGTGGAATGATTAGAGAAGAACTGTAAGAGGAAATCTGGGAAGAATGGGAAGGCCATACAACCAGCTGGTCTAGGTAAGAGATGTCCTTAGACATAGTCATTTAAACAGGAGAGGTGGAAACATGAAAATGAAGAGGGACATGAAACAATAGACAGTATAATGGTAACACAGAGGGGAAGAGTATAATGGTAAGACATGGTAGAGGTGAATTGCAAAGTTTCTTCTCCTGCCTCAGTACACTTCCAGGAATTTTCTGCTCTCTCCTGGTGGGAAACCTTTGACATTTCTTAAAGTACTCAAGTGACCCAGCTAATGAGTTATGCTCATGCCCTTTGCAAGTGTCAGGTCCCCTACAGCCCGAGGGCTCCTGTCCTATAAACATCTGCTCCAGCCCATTCCAACATTGGGAGTAGCACCATCCTGGTATCATCAGGGAGCTGAGACTGGAAGGGACCTCAGCAATATTTTAGTTTTGGTTCTTTGGGGGTCAGGAACTGGTGAGACTCAGAGGCACAGAAAAAGTTTCTCTTCATGGCCAACATAAAAAATTGTAAATATCTTATAATTTTAAAAGCATCAAAACTCTTCTCTCAGCCATATGAGATGACCCAGCAGCATCTGATGTGCCCACTTATCCACAAGGGATATCCATACAGCAATATTTTTAGATATAGGCAAAAGTAATTGTAAAAGATATAAGTGCAATTAAGATGTTGACTAATGAGTTATTTAAAGTTCTGAAAGACTGGGCAACTCCCTGAAGCTCCAAGTGGGAAGATACTCAATTGAGAGGCATTGGAATGCCCAGAGTGGAGGTAGAGGAGGAAATCTGGGAGCAATGAGAAGGCCATAGATCCAGCTGGTCTAGTTAAGAGATGTCCATAGACATGGCCATTTAAATAGGAGAGGTGGAAACTCATGAATGAAGGAGGACATGAAAAACCTGAATATTGGTGACACAAACAGAGGGAAAGATCAATATTTCTTCTTCTGGCACTGTACAATTGCAGGTAATTCCTGCTCTCTTGCGGTAGGAAAACTTAGACATTTCTTAAAAGTACTCAAATGATGGAGCTAATCACCCCACAAACTGCAGGTCTTGTACAGCCCTGGAGGTCTCCTGTCCCAAAAATACGTGCTTTTATCTAAATTAGAGATCAGCATTGTCCCAGGATCATCATTGAGCTGAGTTGGAAGAGACATCAGCAAGTCAGCAGCCCAATCTGTAAGAAACAGCCCCACATCAAGTGGTTCAAGGCTGATGTGGTCTGAATTTGAAAATCCTAAAGGACAGGGATGGGGAAGCTCACTTCCAAGGAAAGGGGTGTACCGATACTTATTGGTGTTAATAGACACCTTCTCAGGGTGGCCAGAAGCCTTTCCTACCAGAACTGCCAAAGCATGAGAGGTCACCAAAATACAGTTACAAGAAATGATACCATGCTTTGGAGTTCCAGCCACACTGTCCTCAGACAGAGGGCCACATTTCATTTCATTTCAAAGCGAATTAGCCACCTGTTTGGTATAGATTGGGAACTTTACACCCCTTATCACCCTCAGTCAAGTGCCCAGGTAGAAAAAGTGAATCATTTGATTTGAATTTGAAACATCAAATTGCAAGATTAGGACAAGAAGCTCAATTACCTTGGCCCCAGGCTCTTCCATTAGCATCGTCGTGGATTCGGCCTAAACTGAGGGCAAAAGAGAAAGTGAGTCCTTTTGAGATTATCTATGGAATGCCATATGGGCTACAACATGGAACACTGTCCCAAGTAGGGGAAGAAACTCTACACAGATATATGGTGTCTCTAAACAAACAACCCAGAGAAATTAAGAAGTATGTGGCTGGAGCTTGGAGCAGAGAACTAGATGGCCCAGTACATGACACACAACCTGGAGATTATGTGTGTGTTAAGTCTTTTACAGAAAAGACTCTGGAGCCTCAGTGGAAAGGAGCGTTACAGGTCCTTCTCACCACTAATACTGCAATCAAGATTAAGGAACAGAAGGATTGGATTCATCATATGCAAGTAAAGAATACTCCAGAAGCTCCTTGGAAAGCAACACTGGGTGATAATGAACTGAATTGGAAATTTACTTGAGAAAGATGAATAGATTTTGGATAGAAATGTTAGCCTGGAGAACTGTATTTCTCATGATTATGGCCATAACTGTGACCAAAGTTAATGCAACACCACTTATATATATATAGTACAACTGGGAGATTTTTTTGCCGTGGAAAAGCTTATGACACTTACTCTCGTAGGATGTTATCCCAAATGATGAAGGTTACCAATGCAACTGTTGGGGAAGGGAGAAAGGTTTGGAGTTGTGAATAAACATTTGTTCAGGTTGGATTTCATAAGTATCACCAGAATCCTATGAACGACTTTGAATTGATTCTGGATGTTGTGAGACCTGTTTGTCTACCTGTCCTGAGTTTAGACTTAAAATTGAAGGTGTGCAGTTAAGGGGTGTAGATCAGATTACAATATTACTCAGGATTGTGTTCAACCCCAAACAGATGAGACTGCAGAAAATCCACTGACCCAGAGACCGGAAGAAACCACAGTCACTCGAACCCAAACTTCCTCAAGGAGAACAATCCAGCCAATAATTACCAAAATTGGACCTTGTGCTATTTAGAGAGTAGGGACCCAAAGATGATTACTGAATCCAGAGTGGTCCTTGAAGCAAGTAGAAATGGAAATACAAGTAAATGCTTCTGCTATACAATAAGAATGTACCCCAATCCTTACCACTTCCTTTATGAACTGGACGACCACTTGGTTACAGAAACATGCTCCTGATATGCTCAGACAGAAAAGAGATCTTACTGGGATACTAGGGACAGGATTGGGAATCTTGAACACTATGGATTCAGAAGTGTTAATGAATAAATTGGCTGCAACTGGTAGCAACATAGTTAAATTACAACAACCTCTACAATCTTCTCTACTAGCCTTAGGTACCAGACAGAGCAAATATTACTGGAGTGGGAAAGTGTAGAAGAACAAGACCACGGACTAATAGTGAATGCAATGGGAGCGGCTAATGAAAACATGTCCTTAGCCCTTGGATGTGTACAAGCACAATTATGGATGCAATCAGTAGCTGCCTAGATTATCAGGGAAGATTGTAAAGGCATATTCCCTGTGGAGATTCACAGAATAGTTTGGGATAATGCTTCTGATTTAGAAAAAGAGCTCCAGTCATGGTGGGTCCTAGTTAGTTTCACTTATGATCCTGTAACAAGTATGGTAACTGCCTTTGTTCTAACTATACCTAATACATCAGTGAATCTGACACATCCAATAATTAACTTAGAATTGAACCTATTCCCTTCCGAGCATAGGAAATGGGCACAGAAGCCCGAAGGGAAACGGCAGACTATTAATATAGAGTTTTGTACATTGAGGAAACCATTGGGGTTTATATGTGAAGGAAATATAAATAATGACCAAGATACCTTTCTGGATACAGAGAAAAGCATTTGCCACTTGGAAGTTCACTTGGCCAACCAGACAACCTTAGTTGTGCACAGAGGCCAGGATTGTGTGTGTCTCAGAACACCATGCTCCACAATTCATGTAGACGAATTAGCTATAAATGAAACCCAGTCCAATCTGTGTATTTGCAACTTTGTTAGAATTGAAGGTTGTGACTTTTCTTATCAAGCACCTGTGATATCGCACCAATATTTAAAAGCAAATCTGACTTCAGTGCAGGAAATATCGCCTGTACCTATCAGGATGAATTTGACTTTAGTCAAGCAGTTATTGAAGCATGAGGACTTAAAGGAGATTCTCAAAGAAATTAAGAACAAAGGGAGAAAGACTGATCACACTACACCATGACACAGAAACCATAAGAAGAGCTTTCAAAAGATTGGAAGTAGACACTTCTTACCGTTGGTGGGATGCGCTCTTCGGATGGTCACCTTAAGGAACTGGAATACTCAACACATTGGTTCATCCAATTATTGTACTATTAATTTGAGTTGGTGTTAGTATGATTATGTCTATTAAAATGTTCATTTGGAATTGGAGGATATTGCAACGAGTAGCAATTCTAATTTCATTGACGAGAGCATTCAGTGCAGCTGTAAGAGACACCATGCCTCAATATGAGGATAAAAGACTTAGGTACTAGTAAAAGAACTTTAATATAATTTTATAGAAAAGGGGGGGATGAGCCATAATATTTGTATTATTATTTTATAGTTTTGAGAATTGCATGTTTAGGGAATGAGTTATGGGGTAGATATCTTGAAAATCTTAGGAGCCAGAGGTTAGGAATGTAACCCTTAAACATATATATCCTAGCAGGGGGATTAGAAGTTGACAAAGTCTGGTCATATAATATGCAGAACCAGCAAAATATACATATGGAAACATTTAAGTGAAACTGATATACATTAGAAAATGCTTAGAGTTAGCCAAAAGAAACCCATCAATTATAAATTTTGACACTGAAGACTATAAATGAATAAAAGGATTAACAAGTCAGGTAGTCATGGTAACGAGACAGAGGTAAAGAGTTTAGAGTGAGGTAGATGGTCCTTACTTCATCTCTTACAACCCTCCTACTCAAATTGAAGACCACCACCCCAAAACCAAGGGGATACTACGCAGCCACAATGAGTATGCAACTAATTTTAATACTAAGTGTGGAAAGGGCGGTGACGGGTAATAAATGTGTATAGGTGTTTTTGAATGTGCATGATTTTTGTGAGTAAATGAAGGACCAAAAACTGACAAGGGCGCACACGTCTTTTGGAGACATCCCGCATGTTCGCCCAGCACTGAAATAAACAGATCCTTTTGACTAATTTGGCTGAAAAGTATTTTCCTTGCCTTTCATGCATCACAATGAATATCTCCAATCAGCACCCACAGATGTTGTGCACTCTGATGATACTAGGCACCACCCCACCTCAAATTCAACTTGGAGGTTTGTCAGCCTGGGGAGTGCGAATTGAGGCAAATTTCTGATCGGGGTTATTGAGGTGAAGGGCAGGAATTATCCTATGATGCCTTTGGGGTGCTTGACTGATACTCCTGTTTGGCAGAACTAGTGGTCAATACAAAAAATTAAGTTGATAGCCCTTTGTCAATTGGTTCAAATGCAGTGATGGAGAGCATGAAGGCAGTGCAGCCTGATATGCCTTTGTCCACCATACTCCCTGCTGGATGGGACATTTTGGTCATTGACTAGAAGGATTTCTTTTTCACAATACCCTTGTGTCCTGAAGATAGGCCCAAACTTGTTTTTACGGTGCCTGCAGTGAACAATTCTGAGCCAGAGCAGAGATATCAATGGAAAGTTTTGCCACAGGGTTGTCATTGCAGCCCGACACACTGCAGCAGGCTGCAGCAAGGTCTTTCTACTTATCAGGTATACCAAGTAGATCCTTCCATTGATATCACTGTGTTTACCACCAATCTGGATTTACATCCTACAGGTATCATTGGCCAGTGGAATGACACATGGTCAGATCCCTTGCACGTTCTGGAGTGGGTTATTAGCCACATCAGCTGCAAAAGACAGCAAGGATGGTGTTGGAATTGTTTGCCTGACTGATAATCAAATGCTGTCTACGATGAGTGCACTTGATAGCAGTGGACGCTGCAAGGATTGTATTTCCTGTGGAGCAGGAGTTCTTTGAAGGAGGCTTTGTTAATAGTGTTCCTTGCAAAGTGCACTGCAAGATTTTACAGGACAGATTGCTTGTCATCTGCCCAGCCATAAGCTACTGCAAGTAGCAAAGACAGTTAAGTTGTCTTTGAGACCCAGAAGTAGTCGTGTGTCAGTGCAAGGTTCTGCTGCTTTCACTGACAGGTCAGGCAAAATAGGGAAGGCCACTGTTACCTGGGAGAATGAGTCTGATTGGCAAATGCTGGAAGGCCATGTGTTGGAGTCAGTGAGTTAGGGGTCTCTCTGAATTCTTCAGAGGGAAGTTAGAGTGAAGGGATTGAATAAATCTTAGAGTGAGTTCTGATGTCTTTAGTGAGTAAAAGGCCTGGATTCCACAGCAGTAGCTTATGTTCTGCTGAAAATTGCAAAAACACTGATATCTTCAGTAGAGGCTCTAAGCCCACAGTTGTAGAAAGGACTTAGACATAATAGAGTTACAGCAAGAATATTGTTTGCATTTCTTAGATTCTATATATAGTGTTATACAAAACCTGGTGAGCTAAGAAACTAGAATTCTAATAGGTTAAAGAGTGGTGGTCTGAGTTGGCATCTTAGCTGGGTGGAAAAATGCTATATAACACTATGTATTGGGAGAGGTGTTGCTTTTAGCCATTCTGGCTTCTAGCCATTTGCTTATTTCTACTGCTTTTGCCATTGCTTGCCATTGCTTTTGCTATTGCCTTTTGAGACTGATGTGCTTTGTAATAAGATGTGGTTTGTAATAAATAACCTTTTTAACTATTAGCTGCTTTGCTTATTTGGAAGATTACCCAACAAGTAAGAGCCTAAGAGCTCAGAGCAGGAGCCTATAGAGCTCCGGGAGTTAGGTGCCTGTAGAGCACCTGGGGGTCAGAAAGAACCTCCACATCTGGAATCCACATGTTTGGCATCAGTATGTTCAGGGGTGCCACTGCCTCCACTGGCCTTTTGGATAGTATGGGAATGGGTTTAGAGCACTGTTTCATTCCTGCCCCTTAGGCACCTCACAGCAACTGCAAATCTCCAGCCACATCCCCACAAAGCCATCTGCAGGATGCCAAAACCTGCTTTTCTCAAGCCCCTCATTTCTTCTGCTGCTGCCCTTCCCTCTTTCAGTTCCCCAGCAGCCTTTCAGCCCAGAAGCTGCTGAGCTCTCGGGATGCTCGCTGCTCTCCAGCTTCCACATCTCCATCATCTCAGGCTCACTGGCATCCAGGAAGTTCAGCAGAGCTCCCTGCCCTGCTGCTCTCTGGAAGGTCTCTACCAGCCCAGGTTTCTCCAGGGCCCCCATGCCATGGCCAGGAAGGAGAGTGGAGGCAGTGGGGGCAGATGCACATTCTTGCTTAGTATCCCATCATTTCTGGCACAGCTAAACAGCCAAATCAGGACTTGTTCAATCTTCAGTGAAAGGATCAGATCCTGTCAGGGATACATTGGGCCCTTTCTCATCAAGGCTGACATCAAGTACATCAGCCTTTGATTGGACATTCTCTTTACCAAAGCTGTTGTTCACCTGCCTCCTCCTGCACCCCATTGCAAACCCAAAACAACTGCAGGTGCTGGCCCTGCTGCAAAGGCAATCGTGTGGCTGGGCTCTGGGCTGCTCTCCCCATGGCCACCTCCCATCCCTTCCCTCTGGACAAAGCCGTGCCAGAGCAGACAGCTGCCCAGAAGCTGATGAAGTCTAGAAACAGCATCAGAGACAACTGTGCAGAAGGTCATGGCTGTTCAACTCAGAAGCTGAGACAATCTGGAACTGACTTTGCAGGACTGCCTGTTCCAATAAACACCTTTTTCCTTCCCAAGCAGACAGAGTCAACAGAACACACCACCAAGACATAGACATGGTTCACAGATACACGTAGGTTACTAAATGTAGGAGGATTGCTTGGCCGGATTGGACAACTTGAGCTGCTCTGACTGCTTGTTGGGGTATTCTCAGCAATAAGGCAGAGCTCGAGCCACGTCAGAGCCCAGAAACCATTCAAAGACCCCTCCTGCTCTTCATACACAATGAGGATGTGAAATCTGCACTACAGCCCCATTGCAAAGACAGCCTGAAGTGCAGTGTCCATCTAAGCTCTTCCTTGGCTCAGTTACTTCCATGAGCTCACACCAAAGGAAAAGATCTCTGAGCTCTGCCTACAGGGCATAAACTGAAAATCTACTGCACAGGACTTAGCTTGGTCTCCTTACCTTATGTCCTTTTCTCTCAGAATTGAGATCCCTGTTATTTCTTACGTCGTCATCACAGCCATTGCCCTTTTCCCCATTCTCCTGCTCTCTGCTGCACATCTTGTTTGGCTTGGTAGGAGGAGAGCTCTTCTGGATGGGGAGGCAAGGGCTTGGAGGGAAGAAGCATAGAGAGATTTGCCAGGGAAAACCTCTTGGCAAGGGGTAGCCAGTCAGGCCTGCAAAATGAAGACACAAAATGTAACATAAAATAATGCAAACTGAAAGCATTTAAAGCTCCACGTTGCATGGGACACATTTCCTGGAAACCTCTAAATAACTGCCCAGGGAAACATGTTCCTGCCAGCAGCCCCTTGGGGCAGGCCAGGGGCACACCCTGACCCACTTGCACAGAGTTCCCAGGGCAACAGTCTGGCCTCTGGGCTGCCCTGGGACAGCAGGGATCCCAGAGCCCTGTGCTTCCAGCAATGGCTCAGCTGCACATGCAGCCTCCTGCTCCTCTCCCTGCCCCACATCTGAGCAGCCCTACAGATCCACGGGGCACTGGGAGCAGCACAGCCCATGGCAGGGGGCACCTGCAGGGCAAAACTGTTCCCTGGAAATGTGCACAGGCTCTCCAGGCTGGCACAAAACCCTTCCTCCTGCCAGAGAGTGACCCAGCTCCCACCTTACATCTGTGTGAGGCTGAGCCATGTTCACAAGGGAACAGGTGAGTTAGATGACCTTCCTCCTTTATCATACCACATACGTGCCCAATGGCTGAAGCTTTTGAGGGACTTTCGAATACTTGAGAAAATTTCTTTGTTTTTATTTTTCATGGATCTAGCTTGTGATTCCTCTGAACACTATTGAGTTATCAGGTCTGAAGGGAAAGGTGGAAAACTCCAGTGATAAGAGGGGAGGAAAGATTTCTTCTTGATGTTGGCCTTTTGTGAATATCCAGTAAAGACCCACACAGCTGTGACTGCTATTTCTGCAAACCTCAAAGAGCTCTCAGCAAGCAGGCAGGCCTTGCTGGTGTTTTTATAACACCGTAATATCATCCTCAGTGTTGGACCCAATCACCAAGCAGAGAAAGAACAGGAAATTTATCTGTAGTGAGACCAACATTGATGGCAAAAAAGAAACAGGATTTGCATCTCCTGACCATGTTCAATTTGTGGTCATCTATGGCTACAGTCCCTGACCCCACTGACAGTATGAGTGATTGGGCTATTGTCAAAAAGGAGAAAGCAGAGTAAACTAATGACAGAATGTTGTGATACCATAGGCATCCTTGCAAGATCACCTGTAGCTGTCAGCCACCAACTCTGACACAAGGCCAGCACTGACCACCATGGACCAATTTTCCCTGAAGACTGGTGAGATTTTTCTCCATTTTGGTCAGGCCTTTCAACTCCTTTCTATCCTCACCTTTTCCTTCTGTGGCCTTTCCTTTTCCAGTAAAATCCATGTTTGAACACGTGCTTGTGTCTCACAGAAATCTCTGGGGTAGAATTTGGGAACTGTCTGGGATAGACAGCGACAGAAGCTGGTCCCCAGCCCTGAAACAAGGTGGGTTGACTCCAATGGCCAGCAGTGGGCACAGGCAGCAGAGCCAGACGTGTTTCCTGCTGCTATGTTCGTGTCACCCACAACCTTCCCAGCCCCAGAGTGGGGCTGCCCCTTTGTGACGCCCTCGCCCCTGGTTCTCTCGTTTCCATGGCCACAGAACCCCCACCCCAGCTCCATCCCTTTCCCTTCCTTCCCAAGGGCAGCCAGCCCTGGGCCCGGCCAGACCTGAGGGTTTGATATTGTTTAGGAAGTTGATGCTTTCCAAAGCTACTTTTCAAGGCCTTCATTTCTGTCATTCCCACTCAGTTCTGGGCTGCAGCTTGTTGGATGGGGATTTTGTTTATTTCTCTTCACAACACATAAATTGCTGGGACACAACCAGGGGTTGGAAGTAAAACAAGCTTTGCCCTCCCCAGTAAATGACCCCTGAATTCAGTTGGCAGGTGTCATTTAGAGAACAAACTGACCATCCAAACATTCCACTTTTGCTCTGCTTCATTGCTTCAGGGGTCTATTCCCTGATTTCTTTATTGCAGAGACACTGAAACACAACATAAACAGAATTTGCGTCAAAATATTTCTGATCTTGGTGCTTCCTGACAATTCAATATTTTCTTAATGGAAATAGCACGGAGCAGTTTTTTCTGAAATACTCTCCAACAGAGCGGTTAAAACTAATCATGCTTGATTTGGCAGAACTGAGCATGAGCCAAGGGATCAGTGGGTCTAATCCCCTTTCCTGCATCAGCAAAATTATTTATATAAGTCTCATCTCTCCTACCTCCTCAAAGAAGCTTTTTCACTCTTCATTCACTGCCCCCAGTATTTAGTGGGCCAATATGATCAGTGTTTCTGTAGGGTGGAAATTGGCCATGCAAAGGTTCTCCTTCATTGTGGCAGGGGGTTATTCCTGCTTTCTTTCCTGCAGACACACCCAAACCCAACACTGCAACACCAGCCTCAAAACAATTCTAATTCTGATTGTCCCTGAAAATTCAGAACAATACTCAGTGTTTTCCTCTGAGTTTCCCTGTTCCCAGGGACAGGCTCCAGGGCTGGGCTCTCACTTGCACAGAATGAAGAAGAGCTGCTGCACTCACCAGCAACTCAGGGGGCTCATGATCAGTGCTTTGAATGCAGCTTTTGTGCACACTCTGCCTTCCTGAGCCAAGCAGCATTCCTGGGCATGGACACTCCTGCTGTAGCCAACATCCTCCCAGCACAGCTGCAGGAACAAGACTGCAGCAAGTCCTGGCTGAAGGAGTGTCCAGTCTGCTGCAGCCCTGCACCTGCAGTGGAATCACCTTGTGCTGCCATGGGGGAGCAGAGGGCGTGAGGGGCTCTTTGCAGATGAGGGTCTCCTCAATGTGCTGCTGCTGCTGCTCCTCCTGGGCCTGATTCAGCAGCTGGTGCCTTCCCTCACAGCTGTATCACGAGCCTGCCTGGAAAAATGACACTGCCAGTGCAAGTGACAGCCACCCATCACTGCCATGACCCTACCCACAGGGCAGAGCATACCAAACTGCTCCAGTCAGGTGATGTTAGACAACATAAAAATACCTTCAAACAATGCATTTTCCACATTCTGACAAAATCATGGCCACACACTCCACATGTTGGGGGCAGACTGCTGTCAGCAGAATGGGGGCAGCCCCAGCAGCTGCTCTCCCCGTGGCTGGATGGCCATGGCAGTGGAGGAGTCTCTCATTGCGCCCACTGCTGTGGCACCCAGTGCTCTGGAGTTGTTCCCACTGAACTCAGGCTGCTGCTACAGCAGCAACATCACTCCACACATTTGATAACAAAGACTTGGAATGGCATGCAGGACTTGCCCAAAGAGATACTAAAAAAAAGGGGGAGGGGGCAGAGGAGTTGGAAGAGTTCACTCTTTCTAATACAAGCATACATTGATTTAAGCAGGGACATTGGGCTAATCATACTGGGGACTGGTTTGAAAGCCTTATCTCTAGCAATTCCCACCTGTCAGCAAGATTTTTTCAGGAGAAAGGAGTAGATAAGATTTTACAACACATCTGTGAGCAAGTCTGAGCCAGAACTCAAAGCACAAGACAAATACTCCCAAATTTGCTACCCATGCGGGAAAGGAAGCAGATAAAACAAGTGCCATTGCAGCTAAATTGCCTGCATTTGTCTCATGGTCCAACCTTTCTGTACAAAAGCACCTCAATTCAAATGCACAGCTGAAGATCAAGGAATGAAAGTGTTTCAAGAGCTTTTATAGCCTGGTTTCCTTTACTTTCGACGAAAGGGAGATGCTAAATTCCTTAAAACCCAAATGCTGGTCTATATAGGACTGCATCCTTGAAAACAAGGAATGGAGGTTTAGAGCTGCAGAACAGTTTCTACTGGAAAACCCTTTCAAGACCAGAGAATCCCCCTAATAATCTGAGGCTGCTAACACTGCCAAGGCCACCAGTAAAGCATATCCCAGGACAGGATGCTCTTGGCCTTCTTGGCCACCTGGGCGCTCGTTGGCTCATGTTGAGCCACTGCCAACCAGCACCCCCATGACCTTTTCAGCTGGGTGGCTTTCCAGCCGCTCTGCCCCCAGCCTGGAGCTTCCCATGGCTGTTGTGGCCGAAGTGCAGGATGGGGCACTTCACCTTGTTGAACCTCATCCAGGTGGCCTCAGCCCATGATCCAGCCTGTCCAGGTGTCTCAGAAGACACTTTCTACCCCCCAGCAGATCAACAGTCCCTACCAGCATGGATGCCTCTGTTCCCAGGGAAACTCGCTGACCTGTTTGGCATGGACATTTTTGTGCGGAGCCCCGGCATTGGGAGTGGAGGTCTGGGCTCCTGGTCAGCTCAGGGGGCCTTGGCCCAGGAGTGTCACGATCCCCTCAACCCAAGCAGGAGTCGTGATGGTTCGTTCAACCCCAGGGTGCAAAGGCAAAAGCAAGGGACTCAGGTTTGTTTAGCAGAAAGCAGTAATGCAGTTCATTGCATGCTAACAATCAAGTTTTTTGTGTGTGAGAGAGAGAGAGGGATGAAGTAAAACAGAGAAAGAGAGGGAGAAGGGATGGGATATAGGTACCAACAGACAAGACGCATCCTCATGGCCTCCGATGAGAGGAAACGAGACGTGTCTTCAAACCACTGGGGAGAAAGAGATCTCAAAGTCTTTTTAAGAAAGTCACTTTTTATAGTCCTTTTCCAAAGCAAGTGGACTCTGGCCAAAAGGTGGGAGATTTATGGACTATTGTGTGTGGAGATCGTAGCCCCATGACGCAGGTGCAGGGATAGGGTGCGATAACCAGCACCCTGCAGCACCATGACAAGCACCAGGCACAGCTTGAAACAGTCCTTGGCCCACAAGCATCCACCTCGGCCAGGCTGGAGCTCCGGTTCAGGGCAAGTGGTGCAATCTCAGGGCCCAGTCTCTGATGATGGTCATGAGGCAGATCAGAAAACTTTGGACCGACTCTTATATGTGGTCAGTGGGGTGTAGGCATTGGTGTCTTCATAGTGGGTGTGGTCAGAAAGGTGTGGTCACTGGTTGTGGTTAGTTAGGGTGAAGGGTGGGTGCAGTCAGTGGGTGTGGTCAGTGGGATGTGATCACTGGTTTTTGGGAAAGATTGTGGACAGTGGTGTGTAGGCAGTGGGTGTGCTCAGTGGGCTGCAGTTATTGGAGTGTGGTTAGCGGAGATGGTTTGTGCGGTCAGTCGGTGTGGTCACTAGCTGTGGTCAGTGGGTGTGGTCAGTGAATGTGGTCAATTGGGTAACGGGTGAGGATTGTCAGTTGGGTGATCAAGGGATGTGGTCATTGGTGTGGTCAGTGGGTGTGAGCAGTGGGTGTGAGCAGTGGGTGTGAGCAGTGGGTTTGGTCAGTGAGGGATGGTCACTTGGTGTGGTCTTTGTGGGCAGTGGGGGATGATCAGTGGGGTGTGGTCAGTGGGGGTATGATCACTTGGGTGGTCATTGCATTGTGGTCAGTGGGGTGACCATTGGGTCTGGTCAGTGGGGTGGTCAGTAGGTGTGATCAGTGGTTGGGGCCAGTGGGGAGTGGTCCTTGTGGTGGTCAGTGGGGTGTGATTAGTAGGTGTGGTCAGTGAAGTGTGGTCTCTTGAGTGGTCAATGGTGTATTCAGTGGGATGTGGGCCTCGGTGTCGGGGCAGTGGGTGTGGTCAGTGATGGGGGTGATTGGGCATTGCAATGGGCTGCCCAGAGAAGTGGGTGAGTCACTGTCCCTGGAGATGTTTCAGGATAGACCAGATGTGGTACTGAGTGCCACGGTCTGGATGACAAAGTGATGTTGGGTCACAGGTTGGACTTGATGCTCTCCAAGGTCTTTTCCAGCCTGGGTGATTCTGTGATGATTGTGACACTGCAGGGCCCTGGGGAAGCAAGGGGCCATTGTGACACTGCAGGGCCTCATGGAACTGAGAGGACCAGAGTGACACTGTGTACGACATGGCACCACAGAGTCAAGAGGCCATTGTGACACTGCAGGGCCTTTTGGGACCATGCAGAGCATTGTGACAGAGCAGGACCTCGTGTAATGATGGGGCCATTGTGACATGGAACCAAGGGGCCAGTGCTGCTCCTCAGGGATTCCTGGAATGAAGGAAATGTGTGACACGATTATGCCCCTTGGGACAAAGAGGCCATTTTGACACTGTGGAACCAAGGAGAGCATTGCTGCACTGTGACACTCAGGGCCTTGGGGGATCAAGGTGCCATTGTGACACTGTGGGACCCAAGGATCCAAGGGACTTTGTGACACCAAGGGGTCCTAGGAAACCAAAGGGACATTGTGATACTGGAAAGCCTCATGGAATCATGGAGACCATTGTGACGCTGCAGGGCCTCATGGAAGCATGGAGACACCAGGTTGGCTGGGAGATTTCATCTGCTGCAGGGTAGGAGGTCTCTGCAGAGGGATGGACAGGCTGGATCCAGGGCCCAAATCCAACAAGGTGAAGTTTAACAAGACCAAGTGCCCAGGTCCTGCACTTTGGCCACAACAACCCCTGCAGCACTTCAGGTTGGAGACAGAGTGGCTGGACAGCAACCAGGCAGAAAGTGACCTGGGGGCACTGATGGACAGCAGGCTGGACATGAGCCAGCAGTGTGCCCAGGTAGCCAAGAAGGTTAATGACACTTGGCTTGGATCAGGAATGGTGTGGCAAGCACGACCAGGGCAGTGATTCTTCACCTGTGCTCAGCACTGGTTTGGCAGCACCTCGAATGCTGTGTCCAGCTCTTGGCCCCCCAATTTAGGAAGGACATGGAGGGGCTGCAGCGTGTCCAGAGAAGGGCAACAAGGCTGGTGAGAGGTCTGGAACACAAGTCCTGTGAGGAGTGGCTGAGGGAACTGGGGATGTTTATTTTGGAGAGGAGGAGGCTCAGGAAGACAAGGTAATATCAGGGAACAGGTGGGACTTGATGATCTCCAAGGTCTTTTCAAACTTGGCTGATTCTAATTCTCTTAAACCATTCTTGGAACAATTGCAGGATGAGCCCTGGGCCTCCTCTTCACAAGGTTCAGCAGCCCAGGTCCCTCAGCTTCTCCTCACAGGCCCCAAAGCCCATCCTGTCAGTCCTGCAGAGCCTCTCCAGCCCCTCCTCACTGCCCATAACAGGGAGCCCCACACCCAGACACACCAGCCCAGATGTGCCCCCCTGGCCTGTGGTGCCTCTGGCAAGGGAGCAGGACGAGGCACTGCAGGACTCTGCAGACAATTCCTGAAGCACTTGTAGGATGATCCTGCTCCCCAAGGGACATTCACATGGTGACAACTCAGGAACTGAAATGGGGAGTGAGGCCAGAGAAGAAAGGGCAAATAGGGATGGGCTGTTTGCAGGGGAGAGGGATGAAAAAGAGGAAGAAATCTGGAGCAAGAAGAGTAAAGAAAGTTGAGATAAAGCAAAGGAAATGCTCAGAGCAGTTTGTTGTGGCTTCCAGGCAGCCCTAGCTCTGAGCAACAATGCCTGCAGTAGGACAGGAAACTCACACCTCACGGGAACAAACTTTCTGGCTGACTGCAGAGGCCATGACAAACCTGAGTGGTTTCCCTGCCATCCCCCAGCCCTTGCTGGCCCCAGGAGTGATGGCATTTGTGCTCACTCAGCTCCATCTCCCCGCAGCAGCACCATGGGGTGCTGACACCTGCTCTGTGCAGTGCAAACAGGGGCTCCTGAGCCAGTGCTGCCGTGTCTGTGCCTGCAAGGATGCAGCACCTGTGTGAGCTGGGGGAGAGGCCAGGGCTGCAGAGGGGGGATGTTGTTGGCAGGTGCATGAGGATGCTCTGGGACACTGCCCTGGGCTGTCCAGCGCAGTGGGGATGGATCAGCCCCTTCTCTGCTGTTCCTTGCCAGGGTCTCCCCCTTGCAGAGCACCAGCCATGCTGTTTGCCCCCAGCTTGCCCACAGCCAGCCTGGGGCTGCTCAAGGGGGTTTTCTCTGCTCAGCATTGGCCTGGCCAAGTGTTGTGGAGAGAGCCTGGCCAAGGAGCCTGGAGCTCCCAGGCTCTGCCCTGAGGTGTCAGTGCTGCCCCAGCAGTGCCCATGGCCTGTCCCTGCTGCAGCCCCAGCACTGCCACCCCCAGGGCTGTGCCCAGCCCCAAGAGCACTCAGGCTCTGCAGGAACACAACGGGCAGGAGGGCAGCGGGGCAGTGGAGCAGGAGCAGCACTGGCAACACCAAGTGCTGCTGCTGCTGGTCACAGCTGCTGTGCCAGCACTGGTCTGCCCCAGCTCTGCACACAGACATTGCTGCTGCAGCTGCAGAGAAGGGAACAGAAGGGGCATCCCTGGAGGAATGTTTGCTAGCACATCTTTTTTTTTTCATTGAAAGCCTCTGAGAGCACAGTTCCTTATTGAAACAGTCTGTGTATCTCAGTTGATTTGAAGCTAAACTGAAAGAGAAATGGCACAAAAAATGACCTTTATTTGTGGACAATATTTAAAAACTAAAATAACAAAACAAAACAAAACAAAAAAATTAGCCTGCAACCAAACATTGAAGTGCTATTACAATTTACTTTTTTGCAAGTGATTTTCAGAAATTGGCAAACAAGTTAATGCTTCTGAAATCGTTTAGTGATCAGTCTCCACACTTCAGCCTTGAGCTCCTGGTTCCTCAGGCTGTAGATGAAGGGGTTCAGGGCTGGAGGCACCAACGAGTACAGAACTGACACTGCCATATCAAAAGATGGCGAGGACATGGAGGGGGGCTTCAGGTGAGCAAATGTAGCAGTGCTGATTAACAGGGAGACGACAGCCAGGTGAGGGAGGCAGGTGGAAAAGTCTTTGTGCCGTCCCTGCTCAGTGGGGATCCTCAGCACAGCCCTGAAGATCTGCACATAGGAGAAAACAATGAACAGGAAAAGCCCAAACACTAAACAGGCACTAAGAGCAATGAGCCCAAGTTCTCTAAGGTTTGAATTTGAGCAGGTGAGCTTGAGGATTTGTGGAATTTCACAGAAGAACTGGCCAAGGGCATTGCCATGGCACAGGGGCAGGGAAAATGTATTGGCTGTGTGCAGCAGAGCATTGAGAAAGCCACTGGCCCAGGCAGCTGCTGCCATGTGGGCACAAGCTCTGCTGCCCAGGAGGGTCCCGTAGTGCAGGGGTTTGCAGATGGACACGTAGCGGTCGTAGCACATGATGGTCAGGAGGAAATACTCTGATGAAAGGAAAAACATCACAAAAAACACTTGTGCAGCACATCCCTTATAGGAGATGTTCCTGGTATCCCAGAGGGAATTGTGCATGGCTTTGGGCACAGTGGTGCAGATGCAGCCCAGGTCAGTGAGGGCCAGGTTGAGCAGGAAGAAGAACATGGGGGTGTGCAGGTGGTGGCCGCAGGCTACGGCGCTGATGATGAGGCCGTTGCCCAGGAGGGCAGCCAGGGAGATGCCCGGGAAGAGGCAGAAGTGCAGGAGCTGCAGCTGCCGCGTGTCTGCCAATGGCAGCAGGAGGAAGTGGCTGATGAAGCTGCTCTTGGACATTTCTGCCATATGGGCATGGTGGACCACTGAGAGAAGACATTGAGAAGCTGGATTCTTTGAAGGCTCCAGTTTCAAAGTCAATCTTCCTAAACCCTTCTCTCTTTCCCTGTGCAGCTGGACTTAAAAGTATATCCAGGGCTGTTCTGGCTCTTTGTTGCCTGGAGTTGTGCCTATTAGGAGCTGTTTCTCTCTACCCAAGGCCTGATATCCCTGTATCCCTGTACCCCTGCCAGAGCCCTGCCCAGCCCTGGGGGCTCACTTCTACCCTGCATACACCTCCCAGTACAGGGACTGCCCAGGGGCATCTCCCTGCCAGCTGGGCCTTAAGGGCAGCTCAGACAAACCGAGATGCAGCAAGCCAAGGTGCTGCTGCTATCTGTAACCAGAAGAGGGTGAGGAGGCACTTTGTGAGGGAGATGTGAGGCAGATCTGCTGATGCCCAGTGGGACAGTGCAGGAGCCTCATTGACACATACACACGTGACGGCCCTTTTCCCTTGACTTGAGGAGAAAGCTGAGAGCAGCCCTGGCCATGCAGCACCATCTGCACAGCAGGAGGAATCTGCCCTGATGGGGGTCACTCCTTCAACCTCCAACTTCTCCCCACAGTCCATGGGGAGCTGCCAGGCAGGCTGAGAGCTGCCCCTGGCAGGTGGCACATGCCCTGGGCTGGTCAAGAGCCCTGAGGGCTGCAGGAGCTGCTCTGCAGGACAGCCCTGGGCAGCCCTGGCTGCAGCCCCAGCTTCAGCCCCTGCAGCCATCCCTGACAGCAGGAGCCATCCTGCCCTGTCCCTCTGACGGTGCCCAGGGTAGCCCCGCTCTGCAGCACATCCTCCTCCTCCTGTGCCTCAGAGAAACTGGGAGAGTCCTCCTGACACATCCTTCAGGCTGTGGGCTGTGCTGGTTCAAGGAGATCCCTCCAGGAGAACAGGGGACATTGCCCTGCACGCACAGTCTCACCATGTCCAGGGCTGTGAAGATGTTTCCCCAAGTAAAGTCTCAGCTCCATTTCTTCCCAGTCCCGATTGCCTTCAGCCTGTCTGTGCCTGGCTCCTGTCCCCTCAGTGCCTGCAGGCAGTGCCCTCAGCCCTGCTGGGCTGGGAGAGGAGCAGCTTCTCAGCAGAAATGTCTTTTTTGAAGCTTTTCCTGGTTGCCATTATCTCCCTCTGTGCCAGGAGACACAACACAACGACTTTGATGACCCTCTCAGGAGTTGGTCTTTTAAATTAGATTCAGTCCCAGAGAGAATGTTTTTCAAAAATCCTCTCAAGAACTCCAAATTAAATTGAAACTTGAAAGTTTGTTGAACTTTTAATGGGTCTCACTGAGAGACAGGAGTGAGAAAGTTCCCCAAGGTACCAGATAGAGCAGAACAATGGAGGCAGTGATGACAGGTAGGAACAAGGAAAGTAAAGGTGTCTCTGACAAAAATTTAGTAAAATTTTTACCATGCCTGTGAATTTTTAGCAGAAAAACAAGGCATGCAGGGACTGCTTTCCCAGCAGGCAAGGTATGAAGACAAGAACACATCTGGCTCAAGGGTGCAGTGACAGAATGAACAGGAACTGGGAAATTGGAATGGGATTTTAGGAATTGGGTACATTCTAATACACATGTAGCGACTTAATTTAAGCAACACACTTATAGAATGACGTATCCACACAAGGATAGGAGTTATCCTATTCTTGGACATTGGACTTGAGGCCTGAAAAAATGATTTTTTCATCAAATTTGTGTTAAGGAGACTTATTTCAATATTTTGGAGATTTGGTGATAGTGAACCTCACAGAACCAAGGAGTCAGTTTTAACACTATGGAACCTCAAGGAACAAAGGGGCCTTTTGACACTGTGGGAGCTTATGGAACCAAAATCCACTTTGACAGAGTGAGGCCACATGGAACATATGGTCCCTTGTTACAGTGCAGATCCAAGGACACCATTGTGGCACTGAGAAACCTCATGGAACCAAAAGTCCATTGTGATAGAGAAAGGCCTCATGGAACCAATGGTCCATTGTTTACTGCAGATCCAAGGAGGCCATAGTGACACTATGGAACCTCCTGCAGCCATGGATGCATTGCGACACGGCAGGGCCTCACAGAACCAAGGAGTTCATTGTGACACTGCAGGACCTCACAAAACCAAGGAGTTCATTGTGACACTGCAGAACATCACGGAACCAAGGTGACCATGTTATACTACAGAACCTTGTGGGACAAAGGGTCCATGGTGACACTGCAGAACTGTTGCTGAGAGTATGAAAGCTCATGGAATCAGAAGTGCATTGTGACCAAGGGGCCATTGTGACATTGTGGATCCAAGGAGACCATTGTGACACCCAGGAACCTCATTAAACCAAGGGCCCATTGTTACACTGTGGGGGACTCCTGAATTCAAAGGACCATTGAGACATTGCAGGGCCTCATGGAAAAATGGACATTATTATGAAAGAGAATCACAGAATTAACAAGGTTGGAAAAGACCTTGGAGATCATCAAGTCAAACTTATGACCTAACGTCACCTCATCAACTTAATCATGGCTCTGAGTGACACGCCCAGTGTCTTTTTAAATGCCTCCAGGGACGGTGACTCCACCCCGCTCTGGGCAGAAGATTCCAGTACCCAATCACTGCTTAAGTGAAGGTTTTTCTTGGTGTCAAACCTATACTACCCCTGGCTCATCTTAAGACAGACTCTTGTTCTGTCAGTGTTTGTTCAGTAGATGAGACTGACATCCACCTGGCTGCAGCCTCTTTTCAGGTGGTTGTAGAGAGTCTCACTAGAGGCTGTTGTAGCCATTGGGGCCATTGTAGCACAGCAGGGCTTCATGGAATCAAGGGGAGCACAGTGACAGTGTGGGGCTCCATGGAATGAAGGGGCCATTCTGACACCATGGAACCAAGGAGACCTTTATTATGATGCCTTAAGTTCTGAGTTTTCTGTTCTGCTTGGGTATGCTTTTCCCTTGTGCTTAGGGTGATGAAGACAAAATAGTCTGATTCCAGCTATTGATTCAAGGGCAGTTTCTTCAAACTCCAGGCCCTAAGAATAAACAATGTGAAAGGAGAAGGGCGGGCCAGCCAGGAGGTAAGGAGGATGACACCTTACAATTTGAGACTTAATTGGATGGTCGACTCCAAATGGAATATGCAAATGGACTGAAATCTATAAAAATGTGAAATCATGTGACCAAGACATCTTTTACTTCTGCCTTGGAGCCATCCAGGCAGGGCAGGGGCCACACTGTGGCACTGGTACTGCCAGGGTATGGCCTTTGAAGGACTCTTAACAAATACCCATTTTATTTTCCTTAACTCTGTGTGATCTCTGTTCCAGCTCCTAATGGCAACAGTTACACTACAGGGCAGGAGAAGGAGACCCTTCTACCATTTTGAGCCCTCATGAATCCAAGGGTCCATTGAGATACTGTGGTATGGGAAATGCAGGCATGGAGAGCTCTCAGGGCCTTCTGCATACATGCTCAGAGATAGAAATGGATACAAGGTTTGATCTAAGACCTTGAAGAAGATTTGGAGTATTAGAGCGTTGAAGCGAAACAGACATGAAATAAGAATATAAATTTGCAGTTTAAGTAAATACATATTTTAAGCAAACAGATATGTCTTTTATAAGTAACAGAATATGTAAGGGAGATAGTAAAATATTTTAATTTTTAGCTATAGAATCTGTTATAAAGTTAGTTAGAGGTTTAAGATATATCAATGTAATTTTGTGAAATATTATATGATTGGTTGAAAAATTACACACTGCAGCAAAGCCACAGGAAGCAAAGCAATTAATGATTGCTTAGCAAACTTCATAGATTTTGTTTAAAAAAATAACATAAGGCATTGTAACTAAGAATGAGGTGGCTTTGATATTATGGCATTTAATGTAACACCTTTAATGTCTCACCTTTTTATGAGACTGATGCAATAAAGCAAAAAACAATCTTTTACAACGTCTCTCAGTTGCCCCATCTCTTGTCATATTAATGTCCCAATAGGGATCTTTCAGACAGCAGGTCCCCCCATTAGAAATCAATAGAGATTTAGGGGCATTGGGTCTACCCCATTGAAGTCAAGGAGGATTTAGAGCAAGCAGGTTTACCCTATTAAAGTCAGTGGGGATTTTGTGGAAATTTGAGGATGAAATGGGGAAATTTGGGTAAAATTCAAGGAAATCTTTGGGCTTAATTCCAGGAATTTCCACTCCAGGATCACGGTGCTGATGCTCTGGAAGTCCTGGATGAATTTCTGGAAACCAATCTTGAATCCCTGATTCCTCACCTGTGGCCCACGCTGGAGCTGTGCCTTCAGGTAAGCCCAAAAATCTCAGTTTTCAGCCCAAAATCTGGGAATTCTGAGCCCAGAATTGGGACTTCTAGGACCAAAAATTTTGGGACTTTGGGTCTACCCTTTGAAGTCAATGGTTATTGAGGGAGACCAGATCTACCTATATGAAATCATTTGGGGATTTAGGGACACCAGGTCTTCCTATTAATAGGGCTTGATCGAGAAGGGTTGCTGGTTAAACTGGGAGCACTGGGAAGGGCTAAGGGGAAGCAGTGGGGGAGGAACTGGAACCACTGGGGGGGAACTGGCAGCATTGGAAGGGAGGAAAGGGGGAAACTGGGCAAACAAACTGGGAGCACTGAGAGGAGTTACTGGAAGCACTGGGAGAACTGAGAGGGCAAACTAGTCAAACTGGGAGCTATTCCTGGCAACACTGGGAGTGGCTAAGTCTGGGCACTGGGGTTACTGGGAGAACTGTGTCATAACTGGGACCTCTGGGAGGGATTAGTAGAGATAATTGGGGATACACAGGATTCCGTGTCTACCCTGATTGAAGTCAATGGGGATTTAGGGACACCAGTTTTGAGGGGCCACGGGAGTTTTGATAGATCCAGGTGTCCAAGGGGTGCCCAGGTGTATCCATACGGTTTCTGGGGTGAGCCAGGATCTTTTACAGGTACCCAGGCATGCCCAGGTGATTTTGGGGATACCCAAGTGAATTTTGGGTAGTACCCAGATGTACCCAGGTGATTTTTGGGGGGGATCCAGGAGATTTTTGGGAGTACCCAGGTGAACACAGGTGATTTTTGGGGATATCCAGGTGATTTTTGGGGCACCCAAGAGCCCCGAGTCACCCTGACAGGCCACAAGAAGATGATGGCCACCGCCTCCCAGTTTAGGCGAGGGAAGAGATGGAAATTTTGGAGATGCAGTGAAATTGCGGGAATTTTTACAGGGAATCCCTGATCTTCCTTCAGCCTTTTGGGAGGCAGCACCTCAGCCTCACCCTTCCCAGAGTTCCTGGCAGGCACCAGCAGCTGCAGGCGGTGCCAGGCTGAGAAGCTGGAGAAGTCACCTCTCAGTAGGGCTGCAGCAAAGGCCAGATCAGCCTTGGTGTCCTGCCCCACCACCACTGCCTGCCAGTGTTCCCAGGTGTGGACTTTGAGGGCACCAGTATAAACCAGTAAGCACTGGGAGCCACCCCTGAGCCAATGGCAGCAGCTCCCAGTATAAACCAGTAAGTCCAGGATGACCTGAAGTCACTCCCAGTAGGTCCCAAGACCCATCCCAGTATAAACCAGTAGTGCCAGCACCCCCATAAGTTGCTCCCAGTGGGTGCCTAGTGTCCCCAAGCCCCCTCCCACTACAACCCAGTAAAATCCAGAATATCTCAGTATAGCCTAGTCCAAACCAGTGCAAACCAGTGCAAACCAGTACAAACCAGTCACTGCCGGGACGACATCCCAGTATAAACCAGTATAACCCAGCACAAGTCACAGTTGGCCACCAGGTCTGCCTGCCCAGCAGGGGGCGCTCACTGACAGCGATCAACAAGGGGACGGGACCGACCCCCCCCACTTGCATAACCAAGACACGAGACCCCCGCTTGATGCAAGCATGAAGCCGATTTATTGATTTCACACTTCAATATATATACCTTGTCAACTACAGCTAAAAATAACACAACCACACAGCTGGTGTTTCTAAGTAACATTACTTACTCAGAGCTCTGTGCAGACCTGTACAGACCAGCATAGGCACGTACGGTCTTGCATGATTTAGCTAAACAAAGCACACCAAGCACACCTTCTGCTTCCCCATCCAGGGCTCTGCCTCAGCTTGTCAGGGCTTGTGGCATACCAAACCTAGCACATCCACTTCAGTCATGAATTGAAAAGTGCTCTGAGCCTGCTCTCCAGCTGCATCTCTACACTCACACACCCCACTCCCTCTCTCTCTCCCAATCCAACCCAGTAACCCCCAGCATCCTATCCTAGTATAACCCAGCAAAACCTAGTATAACCTAAGGCAGTAAAACTAGTTCCTCTTCTCCCTTTCCCACTGTGGTAATTGAGAAAAGATTTTGTGTTAATCATAAAAGCATTTGGAGTTGGTATAAACCAGAATACTTAGGTCTGAAGTGAAGCATGACACTAGATACAGGAAAATATATGATTAAATCATTCTGGTTAAAATCCCTCTATTATGAATATTAGGTTATCTAGATAAGTTGCATCTACTACCAGCTTGAAAAGCCAGACTTTCTGATAGTTTGATAGATTTTGCAAAATCAGACTTCCTGCCTTTGTTTGATCAGTGCTGTCTATCAACAAAAAACAGACTTCCCTATTTTCACCGCTTTTATCTACCAAGACCAGATGGTTATCTATGAAACTTGACTATTGTCCAAAGATTTTATTCATGTTTATTTCAACCATCACTGCTTATCTGGAAAAATTATGACAGCAAAAACCCACAAATTATTGATGACAATGAGAGACCATACTGTAAAAAGAGACTGTAAACCAAGGTTGCGTTGAGTGGGAGGTGACCCCTGACGTTTCTGCAGGGTGATGTGAGAGTCCGTGTGAGCCTCTCGTCTGTTTCTGCCCAACAACCCTTGCCTGAGGCCTGCGCTGGCCAGGAATGGGAGGAACGCCAAGTGACTGTGAAAAGCAGGTGATGCCTACCAGGACTGGTTTCTCATGACAACTAGTCACAGGGCGCTGACTCAACAAAGCTCCCACAGATGGAAGAACAATGGACTGGTCAGTATGGGCTGCCCTGCGTGTGTTCATAACAACAAAGATGGTTTGGTGTTCCTTGAAGCGTCCTGTTTCCACCTGTTCCTCAGCATAACGAGTTCCAAATACAATAGTCCACAAATCTTCCCACCTTTTTGGCCAGAAGCCACTCGCTTTGGGAAAGGACTATAAAAGTGACTTTCGCAAAGGAGACCCCCGAGATCTCCCCAGACAGCAACAGACATCTATTGGCTGGCTCCACAAGGATTCGTCTGCCCATCTTGGAGCTATAATCCTGACCCCCCTTTCTCTCTCTCTCTCTCTCTTTCTCTCTGTCCCCGTATCGCATTTTGGTTGGCACTAAATAAAGTGCATTTCTGTAGAAGTAAACTGGTTTTGTCCCCTGCTGTGTCTTTTGGGCTCTGAGATCCATAAAAGAACCCGTCACGACTTCTGCTCTGGTTGGGTGGATCATGACATTATTTGGCCTAGTCAGCAATTGGATTCCCGATACTGGAGGAGTTGGGGTTTCTGTGCACTTTGTACCAGGGGAAGACCTGTGCCATTTCAGCTGCACCTAGCCTGCCAGTGCCGCAAGGACTGAACGGTGTTAGAAAGCAAGGGAGGTGGTATTGGGTTCTTCCCGCAATCTGCACACAGACCCAGGTGGATAATCAACTCCATTTCAGTTATTGGAGAATTTTTTGAAAGGATCTCAACTGAGCAAAAGATGGGACTTGTGTTTTTTGTTGTTTAGCTGCTTGGTGTGGTTGAGGAGACAACCATTGTGCAACTAAAGAGAACCTCCCAAGCGGTTTGGTCCCCTCAGCCACCCAGGGAGGAGAGGGGGTTGTCCCCAGCAGAAGTCTGGGTGACAAGTGTTGACCTCCCTGAAGTGGATTTTCACCCTCACACATAATCATAACTCAGAGGTTACAGTTTTTGTATAATTATTGTATTTGACTACATGGGATTGCGAAGAGACAAGTGTTTTTTGTAATTAAGTTAGTACCTCCCAAGTAGTGTATCTCTTCACCCGCTCCAGGGAAGAGAAGGGATTCACAGTTTCAGCTGTGCTTTTCGTGTAACTTTAAGTGTTTCTCCCTGAGAGTGGTTTTGGGCCCTTCATAAAAATGTCTGAAAATGATAAATCTGCATTTTACGCTTTACTAGCTAAGTATAATGCCAGACCCTCCCAAGGGGGGGAAGACTGGGCACACAGTAATTGGTTTAATTTAGAAAATGTGATTGACCGGATACATTCTTTGTAACATGAAACAAAATTCAAACTGAGAAAGAAAAATAAAACCACACTTTGCTCAGTTCTAGGCGCTTGTCTTTCAGCTGCTGTAAAATCTCGTTTTAAACGAGTGATTGAGGAAAATGCAGTGATAGACTCCTTGCAAAACCTGGTGGAAGCTTTGCAAAAACTATTACAGGAGAAAACAAATGAGATAGAAACTCTGGAAAACTAACTAGAAAAGGAAAGAAATCACAACTATTTGCTACAACTGTCACATGCCTCACAACATGCAGATACACCTAATGAAACAGAAGAAAAGGAAACATATCACATAAAGCAGATATACCTACAGAGGGAATTAGTACACATACAAAATGGTGGGGAAAATTGCTGCTCTAAAATGAGACCTCTTGTTAAAACGGAATATAGATACCTGAACGACGAGGATTTTGACCCCCATATAACCTCCAAAGAAATACCATACACTGCTACTGAATTGGCCAAATTAAAGAAAGAATACTCACGTCTCCCCCAAGAATCTGAGACCGAGTATCTATTTAGAGATTCACTCACTGGAGGAGATCAAATTAAATTAAGTGAACAAGAAGCCAGTGGGTACTGGGGGCCTGGAGTTTTCTTAACAACTGGAAACGCTCGTGTTCCATGGTCTCTGACACAGCGTGCAGCCTACTGGGCTGGGGGACTTAGCCCCCTAGAAAGAGGTGATCCTCTAGCCATAACTGGCACCCCAGACCAACTCTAGAAAACATTCATAAATCCGCCTGTTTGCAAATGATACATGAACGAATACTAAACCCTCGCTATGAGTCACCAATGCAATTACCTGTAAAGCCTGAAATGATGACACCTTTAATTCGGGGTCTCCCTGAATCTCTGAAACCTACAGCAATCCTTCAAAAAACTGTAGCATCTATAACCCCTATAGACAGGCTTGATACATTTCTTGGGCACCAACTTTCAGGCAGTCAAACTGGTTTTACTGAAACCTCTGGCTTTACGCCTCCTATGACTCCTGCACAACCTTCAAGCACGTACCCTGATACTAAGGTATGGACATGGGAGGAAGTCGCAGAGGAATTGATTAATTATAACAGAAAATATGGGCCAGTCAAACTTCTAGGAGACAAGCCCGAGAAAACTAGAGGGGTCAGACATATTGTCTCCCCTAATGAAAAGCCAGAAACGGGGAAATCCATCCACAACAATCATGCGAGTCTCCAGGAACTCTGGTCTTTAGGACTAAAATGGGGATTGCCACGAGAAGTCATTGACAGCTTGTCACATGATAAATTAGCCAAAATAATTTCCAACTGGCGCTATCCCAATCCTGTAATACTAAAGACATCTTACTTACAACCTTCAGGCAATAAGCCAAAACTTTCCCTTGCACAAGTACCAGGCAATGAAGCATTGCAACCACAACCACTGGCAGGTAATAAATCATGTGAAACACAGCAACTTCTGCCTCAGCTTCAGGAAAATAAAACAAATCAGTCTAATTTAAACTAGAAACTCTGTCTCTAATCAGTGGGCACAGAGACGGAGATTACGTTTTTAAGAAAGCTCACAAAAGACCCAAAAACAAGTGACCTACTGATTACTGCAATAGTTGGGCCCAAACGTGTACTAGGAATTTTCGTTGTTGACACCAGGGCTCAAATAAGTGCTTTAAAAAATGAAGATGCTCAAAAGTGTGGGGTGATCCCCAGCAAAAGACGATGCTGTGTTATAAATGCTCTAGGGATTGCAGAGCTAATGAACATTACTTTAGTAAAACTCACATTGCCTGGGGATGACAGCCCAATAGTTATTCAAATGGTTGTTGAAGATATCCCAGACAGTTTGCTAGGACTGGATGTACTTGCAGGAAAACAGTGGGAAGACCTGGACGGTTTTTTGTGGTCTTTTGGAGCTCCTCGCCTTAATATCAGACTGCTCCAAACTGCACATTCCCTACCATTCAGTAAAATCACTTCTGTAAAACAATACCCTCTGCTGTCTGATGCTAAGGAAGGCATTAAGCCAGTGATTACAGAATTAAAAGATCAAGGAGTAATTATCAACACTCACAGTCCTTTTAATTCTCCAATTTGGCCGGAGAAAAAGCCTAATGGAATGTGGAGATTGAGAATTTATTATTGCCGCCTAAATTCTAATACATGCCCCCTCACAGCAGCAGTTCCAAATTTAGCTGATATTATCAATTCAAGAAAAGGCTCACACCTTTCTGGCTGTAATTGATGTAAAAGACATGTTCTTTATGATACCTATACAGCCAGAAGACATGGATTGTTTTGCTTTCACATGGGAAGGACAACAATACACATTTACTAGGTTACCTCAAGGGTACCAACACTCTCCCACCATAGCCCACCACGCTTTAGCCCAAGAGCTAGAAACTATACCCAAACCTGACACTGTAGCTGTGTACCAATACAGAGATGATGTGTTGAAAGGAGGAGAAGAAAAAGAAGAAGTGAGGAATGTGCAACAGGAAATAATTTCCCACCTAGAAAGCCTTGGTTTGTAGATTCCTTCAGAGAAAATACAGAAACCCTCACAGGAAGTCAAATTTTTGGGGATTTTCTGGAAGGGCGGAATGACATGTATCCCACCTGATACATTAACCTCTTTAGACCAGATCAAAATGCCCGAATCCAAAAAGGAACTCCAACAAGCTTTAGGACTGTTAGTATTTTGGAGAAAACACATTCCAGATTTTTCAATTATTGCTAGGCCTCTTTATAATCTGCTAAGAAAAGGGGTGAAATGGGACTGGAGCCGAGCCCAGGAGGAATTATTGATTACATAATTAATTACATAATTGATTACAATTCTTGATTTTTGAAGCAACAGCCCATCAGGCCCTAGGCCCTATTCACCCAACAGATCCTTTCCAGGTGGAATGGGGTTTCACTTCTTCAGGGTTGTCTGTACACATATGGCAGAGAGGGCCGGAAGGCCTGACAAGACCTGTTAGTTTTTACTCCCGTGGCTTTAAAGATGCTGAAAAAAGATACACAACTTGGGAGAAAGGACTGTTTGTTGTCAGTTTGGCTCTGATAGAAGTAGAAAAAAATCCCAAGTCAGCAGCCAACTATATTGAGAGGTCCTTTTAAAGTCATTAAAACAGTTACCTCTGAGACCCCTCCTCCAGAAGGGGTTGCCCAGCAGGCCTCTGTGAGAAAATGGTATGCTCAAATAGAACACTACTGTCATATTTTTTCAATCACTGAAGGCGCTGTAAGAAATTTGTCAATACAAGAAACAGAGAACTTGAACAGCAGCCAGGAAAAACCAGCTTCAGTAATCAAGGTAGCCCCTCCCTTCTCACCCGAGCAGACAGTGAATGCTTGGTTTACTGATGTTTCAGCCAAGAGAGAAGGAAAAGTGTGGAAATAAAAAGCTGTAGCCTTACACACTTCCTCTGGTGAGCAGATCATCACAGAAGGGGAAGGCAGTGCTCAAAATAGAGAGCTCACAGCTATTTGGAGAGTTTTTCAAAAGGAAAAACAAAATACTTCCCTTGTTTGTATTTACACTGATTCTTATGCTGTTTTAAAAGGCTGTACAGAATGGTTGACCTTTTGGCAACAGAATGATTGGGAAGTTAATAGGATTCCAGTGTGGCAGAAAGAAAAATAGCAAGACATTTTAGAAATTGCAAGTCAGGAAAGTTTTGCCGTGGGGTGGGTAGCCTCTCACCAGACAGACGGGAATCCAGCAGGAGAATGGAATAACAGAGCTGATGAATTAGCAAGATTGAGCCCCCTGAAAAAGGAAGAAATCGTTGAAGATTGGGAACGGTTGCTAGAATGGTTACATGTAAAAAGACAACACACAGGTGCAAAGGATTTGTAGAAGAAGCTCATGCTTGAGGTTGACCTGTTACCAGAGAAATGTATAAAACTTGTGTATCAGCCTGCGAGCAGTGTTGCAAACGGCTGGAGAGACATCCTTTAGAGGATGACCCATTACACTTGAGAGGAGGGAAAGGCTTATGGGATGCATGGCAGGTAGATTACATTGGTCCCTTTAAGTGATCAGGAGGAAAACATTTTGTGTTAGCGGGAGTTGAGATAATGTCAGGATTGGTACAGGCCAAGGCCTTCAAAAGGGCTACAGGAGAAAATACTGTTAAAGCATTGCAGATATGGTTTGGGACTTTCCCAAAACCACAAGAAATTCAATCTGATAATGGGTCTCACTTTACTGCTAAAGTAGTGCAAGATTGGGCACAAAGTGAAGGAATAAAATGGGTTTTCCACACCCCTTACTACCCTCAAGCCAATGGAATTGCAGAAAGGACCAATGGTCTCCAGAAACGGCTTCTGAAACCACAGGAAGGAAACTGGGATGAACGGCTGCCTAAAGCCATTCAAGGTGTAAATGAAAGATGGGGGGCGAATGGGTGCTGGAAAATCAATGCTTTTTCCCCAAAGCTCTAACCATAATTCCTTCATTAAAAGGACCTGCTAATCCTAAGGATACAGCCCATTATCCTGGACAACCTGTCCTAGTAGACCTCCCTATGGTAGGAGAGGTACCACTTGTGCTGAAAACTCCTTTGAATAAATTTGAATGGGTAGCATCTGATGCTGTAGGAAAACAACATCAGATAAATATTCGTTGGAGTATTCCATCATTCTAACACACTGCCACTAGATGGCAGATTTTACTGTGCTTATAATTCCAGGTGAACTCCAAGGGACATTTGTAATGACATAAAGCCTGATAGTCATGTTAACAGTAATAATACTCCTCTACATCTTACCATACGTACATGGCCAAAGCCCAGCTGAATGGCCATGGACTCATGCTACCATCAGGTACACCAGTGCTCAAGGATCCTACCCTGGAGGTCGTCATCCAAACTTAGCGACCGTAGTGTTGCATGACTCAGGGATGGGAGGAACGCCAAGTGACTGTTCCACAGGTGATGCCTACCAGGACTGGTTTCTCATGACAACTAGTCACAGGGCGCTGACTCAACAAAGCTCCCACAGATGGAAGAATAATGGACTGCTCCGGTATAGGCTACCCTGCGTGTGTTCATAACAACAAAGATGGTTTGGTGTTCCTTGAAGTGTCCTGTTTTCATCTGTTCCTCAGGGTAACGATGTCCACATACAATAGTCCATAAATCTTCCCATCTTTTGGCCAGAAGCCACTCGCTTTGGTAAAGGACTGTAAAAGTGTCTTTCTCAGAGGAGACCCTCTGAGATCTCCCCAGACAGCAACAGACATCTATTGGCTGGCTCCATGAGGATTCGTCTGCCCGTCTTGGTAGCTATAATCCCGACCCCCCTTTCTCTCTCTCTCTCTCTCTCTCTCTCTCCCCCCTTATCGCATTTTGGTTGGCACTAAATCAAGTGCATTTCTGTAAAAGTAAACTGGTTTTGTCCCCTGCTGTGTCTTTTGCGCTCTGAGATCCATGAAAGAACCAGTCACGACTCCCGCTCAGGTTAGGCGGACCGTGACCAGGAGTCACCAGAGCTGGGAGGACTCAGGGATGGGTGTCCCAGGGGCATGGGACTGTAGAGATTTGGGGTCCTGGATGGGGGTCCCAGGGATGAGGGTGCCAGGGGAATGGGGAGTCCTGGGAGAATCAAAGTTCAGGGGGAAGAGGGATTGTAATGGCTGGAATCTGGGGGAGACAGTTCCTTGATAATGAAGGTCCTGGCCCATGGGGACCCTGGGGCTTGTCATTCCTGAGATGGGGTCCTAGGGAAGGGGAGTCATAATGAATTGAGGCCTCTTTATTGGAGTGCCAGTGGAATGGGGGTGCCAGGGATGGGCAGTGGCTGGGTGGGCCCATGGGTCACAGCTCCTTCCCTGGGTGCCTCAGTTGTTGTGACCCAGGGCTCAGCGCTATCCCCCATGGTGTCCATGGTTTGGGGGGTCAGTCAAAACCTAAAGGCAGATTCCAAGGGGCTCTTGGTCTGTGCTTCTTCTACTTCAGTTTGCAATGAATTATATACTTTTCATTACAGAGCATCTTAAAATATGACAATCAATACCTTTACTATTACCTGCAGCCTATCATAACTAGTCACATTACCATAATCATGTTACTATATTCCAATCACAAAAAAGTTGGTATGTTACAGTTTAATTTAGAATTGTTTTTAAGTTTTCTTGTAGTGGAAAATTCTGAGATCATATCTCTACTTCCATCATGGCATTTGTCTTTGTCTGTGAAAATCTTTCTGCTTGGTAAAATCATCTTTTATTTGAGTGGATTTATCCTTTGCCCGTTCCCACTCACTTGCTCTTTGCCTTCTTAGTTACCCAGTGAGACTGGCTCATCAATTCTTTTCTTCTACATCAAAACTTGCTTTCATTTCTATACCTTATTCAGGTTCTACATTCAAAGATCTTCCTGTTACACATACATATCTGTGGGAACTTCCTGTCAAATCCTTCTCCTTCCCAGAGCGGTCCCTGTCCCTCCATCCCGGCCCCTCGCACCCAGTGCCCCCCGGCCCCTCCGGCCGCGCCCCCGACAGCGCCGGCCCTGGCAGAGGCTCCGGAGCTGCTGGAGGATGAGATGTTCCCCAGGCAGCGCCGGCTGAGACGGGGCCCGGCTCCCTCACACTGTCCCTGCCAGCAGCACTCGGGCTCCAGCAGCCCGGGCTGAGCCTTCGGGATGCCCCATCCGCTTCGGAGCACTGTCCTTTGTCAGGAACAAGCCCAGGAGCACCCGAATCATCCCCAAGGCTCTGGGACCTCCTCTGAGGCTGTGCCTGAGCCCTGAGTGGCTTTGGAGCCCGATGGGTGTCACTGCTCTGTCCCAAAATCTCGGGGCAGCAGGAACGGCAGGAGTGCCCCACCATGCCTGGCCCCGTGGGCCTCACCTGAGCACCCTGTGGAGTTCCCAGCGCTCTTGCTCCATCTGCATGGCCAGGTGCTGTTCCCGTGGGGCACCTGCTCCAGCCGCTCCCGCCTCAGCAGCTGCTCCAGCTCAGCCTTCCTGCCCGGCCAGTATGAAGCACCGGCCAAGGCACAGGCACTGAACCATGTCCAGCACCAGGAAAAGCTCCAGGAAACCCAAACCAGCTCTTTGTGGGCAGAGCTGGGGCCACCTGAGCCCCAGAATGTGTCCAGGGCTGCCACAGCTGTCCAAAATCCCCAGGAGAGGCAGCAGAGCCATGTGTTTGTGCACAGGGATTGTGTAGCAGCAAGGCTGAAATTCAGGAAACCAGGCCCTAATTACAACAGCTTGTTAAGGGTCTGCTCCTCCTTCCTTTCCTCCTCCTCCTCCTCCTCCTCCATCTCCCCCCCCCCACCCTCCCTTCCCCACCCTCTGGCTGCTGTGTCAGGACCAGCAGTGGCCGAGGAAGAGCAGCAGCTCCAAACGTGCTGTGGAGCCCCTGTGGAGCCCTGGCAGTGTCAGCAAGGAGCACCTGCTTTCCTCAACATCCCAGGGGAATTCAACATTTCCAGAGTTGCTGTGCCAGGGCTGAAGGAGGAAAAGGCTGTGAGAGTCTGTGGGTTTTCAGGATTTGTGGTGGAAAGGCACAAGAGGTGCTGCTGTGGGCCTGAGACCTGCCTGGGGTTGGGTGCTGCCTTCCTTGCGCTCCCATCAGGGAGAGCGGTGGCGGGTGTTGCGCAGGGTGTGTGCCTGGGCCGGGACACTGCTCCGCTGCCACCGGGCACCAGGATCCAAGCTGCTGCCTTCATCTCTTCTGCCCGGGTGCTACCAGTGCTGGTGCTGGGACCGATTGGTGCAAAGCGTGAGTTTGCCAAAGGAGCGATTTGGGCTCGTCCCTCCTGCCCGAGGCCGCCATGGCCCCTGAGGGGTTGGAGCTGGGACCGGGGCGCCCCCTGCTGGGCGGGAGTGCTCCCTGCAGCGCCCCCTGCTGGCCGGGAGTGCTCCCTGCAGCGCCCCCTGCTGGCCATGTCAATAGCTGCACCAAAGATGAACAAATCGCCCTGAGCGGGTTGGAAATTTCTGTTTTTGTCTTGCTGTTTGTTCTGTTCTGTAAATTTCCTAGCATTTATCTGATATATCCTTTCTTAGAATTTTTCCTGGAAGGCCTATAATTTTCTGTTATAACATTTTGAGGGATGGGTACTCTTTCAATTCCAGGAAGGTTCCTGCTTTCCTTCACAGAGGTTTCTCTTTCTAACCAAGAGAGTTTCCAGCTCCTGTTGGGTTCCAATATTGCGGTGTTCCAGATGGGGCAGACACTCCAAGAGCAGACAGGGTCAGACACTTGTCCACCTCATGCTCTGCCTTTTTATCCCTTGGGCCACCAAAGGCCCTCTCCTCGGGTGGGACTCCTGATCACTCAGCCACTCAGGAAGTGGGTTCAGCAGAGCATCCCACTGTCCCCAGTGTGCTGTGGCTGACAGACTGACTGACACACGGGGCTCTATGTCACGAAAAGCAAGGCCTGGCCCAGCCCTGTCACACACACGTGATCCAAAATGTCTCAAGACATCCAACTCTTCCTGACACTGACACCCCACCCGTGCAAAGTTCTGATCCCAACTGCCCTGGAAAATGGGGAGCCTGAAGAACGCCCTCAGGGCATTTGTGACATCATCGTGTGGGGAATACGGCACAGGAGAGGTTTGAGACAGAGGGGAAGGAATCCAGAACACTGGTTTGTATTGGCAGTCCAAAATTGCAGAATCCCATTCCTAAAGCCCAGTAGAGCTGAACAAACACCATCACTGCCAGTTGAACCAAAAAGCTGCATTTGTGCTAATAAGAGGGCAATGAGTCCTGTGTTCCCCAGGCACAGGGAGGAGAGATGAGGAGCTGTGTGTGTACTGGGAGTGCTGAGAGGGGCATTGCAGAGGCACTGGGAGTACAGGGGTACTGGGAGAGAGAATGGGAACCACCTGGATCTACTGGGAGCAATGGAGAGGCACTGGGAGGGGAAATAGGGAGCCCTTGTGGGTACAGAGAGCACAATGGGGAGGGAATGGGGATGTTGCTAAGGGTTCTGGGAGCACTTGAATGTGGAATGGGGAAACATTGGTGGTAGTGGGAGGGATGTGGGGAAGCCCTTGGGGGTTCAGGGTACATGGAGAGCTCTGGGTGCCCTGTGTACCCTCACACGTGACCCCGCATTGTGCCCATCTACCCGTGAATTTTTGGCATCCACAGGAGCAGTGAAAGGGAAGCACGTGTGTGGCTGCCCATGGGTGGGGTCCCCAATGCCCCTAGTGCCCCCAGTGCCCAGCCATGCCCCGAGTGTCACAGCACATTCCCATAGATGTCCCTGCATTCCTGCCGTCGCCCATGGGTTGCTGGCAGCTCTGCGTAGGTCACCTGGAGATCCTGGAGTGTGGTGGCACGGGGGGACACTGTGAGAGACACTGGCTGTGGCCTCTGGACAGGGGGACACTTATGGGTGATGTGTCCCTCTGCGTGTGTCCCAGCCCGGACTCACCCCCCGTCTGCTTGGTGTTCACGACGTGGGTGTACAGCACCTCCCCCTCCTCTGGGGGAGCCGGGGTCTGTGGGGGGACCCTGAGGGAATAAAGGGGATATGTGGGTGGGAATGGGACGTCTTGTAGGCTGGGGTCAAAGGCCAGAGTGTGGTTTGAGTCCTCCACTCACCTTTTCTGTTGCTTCCTGGAAGCTGCGAAGGAAAGAGGGGAAGGGTAACTGTGGGGTCCCCAGGGCCCTGATCCCTCTCAGGACTCCTCGAAATCCACTGCACCCTCCATTTTCGCCAGGACTCCTGAGCACTTCTAGTGCCCTCCAGAATCCCTGAATCACCCAAGTGTTCTAAACTGCCTGAGCGCCTCAAAGCTCAAGCCTGGCAGGAAGGGGGACCCTCCATCTTCCTCCAGAATCACTGAAATAACCCCCAAAATCCCTGCAAGGCATCCAGTACCACCCTGAATCCTTTAGGGCCCTGAGCAGAGGGTATGAGTTCTCAGCACAGCCCTAGTCAGGGGCTTTAAGTGTCACCCCATCACCCCCACATTTTGGTGGCCCCCAAGCTCCTTGGGGCCATCATTGTCCCCATTGACACCCACACATGTTGTTCCACCGGTGCCAGCCAACAGCTCCAACCGTGAGGAGGAGCAGGAAGAGAAGGGACCCGCCAAGGCCTGTGGCCACTGCTGGAGACAGAAGGAACACATCAGGTTCACCTGTCACTGCAGGGCTCCTGCAATCCCAATGGCCCCGTGTGACCCCACCTGTGTTCCAGTGGTGTCCAGTGGTTCCCTGTGGTGTCACTTCCAGGGCCAGCTCTGGGCTGAGTGCCTGGAACATGCGGTGCCCGTCCTGTCCCAGCTGGTTGGTGGCCACGCACAGGTAGGTGCCCGAATGTCCCACATCGACGACCCCAAGCTCCAGGAGGGGACCCTGGGCCACCTTGTGCCCGTTGTGCAGCCAGGTGAAGGTGACAGGGGCTGAGCCCACCTGCACTGAGCAGCGCAGGGTCACAGGGTTACCTGGGCACACCTGGAGTGCCGGGGGACCGGGGGTGATGGTGGCATTGGCCACGGGCACTGCAGGGACACAGACAGGGCTGAGGCGGGGGGGGAGGGGCTGGCACTCGCTAGGGAGAAGGGGCCGGAGTAAGGGATAAGTTTGGGATGGGTGGGAAGGGAATTCCATGGGCAGAACCACTCATAGCCCAAGGGCCCCTCTTGCCCAAGATGGTGACATTCAGGGGGACCCTGTCAACCACGGTGTCAGAACGCATACTGGCCCCTGTTTTGGTGCCACAGCTCCAAGTGAGGGTCCATGCCCAGTCTTGTCCCCAAGCCCACCTGCTGCCCAGAGAAGGACAGGGGACCTTTCCCCGCGGCCACTGTTCAGCTCAGCACCAGGCAGTCCCCTAATGCCACCTGACCCCCGGGGGTCTGCGCACACAGGGACACCCCCGAGAGTAGGATCCCGGCAGGGTGACACAGGAGGGACTGGGGACATGGGAGAAATGGGGTACACTAGGGAGCAGTGAATGATTCCAGGAGGTGGAGGATCTGAGGGGTGTCAGGATCCCAGTGAAGAAGAAGACGGTGGGGAGGATTGGAACAGGGTGGAAGTGACCCCAAGGACTGATGGGATATTCAGAGAGGAGACACCAGGAAAGGACTGAAGGGAAGATTTTGGGTGCCCTGACAGGGATGGTGACCTATTGCCAATGCAGGGAATTCAGATAGGCACAGTTGCACTCAGGAAGGGGCTGAGGGGACATGGTAAGGGATGCAGACATCAGGAGAGGCGATTCAGGGACCCAGGGAGACAGCTGGGAAGGCAGGCCGGCACACAGAGGGTTGAGCAGGGATGGGAGAGCTGTGAGGGCTGTGGGGGCTCCCCGTGCCCATCCCCGCACTCACTGTGCACCGTGACGCCGAGCCGGGCGCTGCTCTTCTGCACGGCCCCCCCCCTCAGAGCGCACCTCGCAGCTGTAATTCCCCGAGTGGGAGACCCCCATGGCGGGCACCAGGAGCTGTGGGGACCCCTGCGGATCCCCCATCAACTGCCCGTCCCGGTAGAAGCAGTACACGAGCAGGACTCGGGGCCGCAGGGGGCTGGGGGTGCTGAGGCAGCTGAGATTGAGGGGGGACCCCTTGGGGAGCTCAAGGGGACCCTCCAGCACCGGCACAGCGAAGAGCTCTGGGAAATAGATGGGGGTGAGGACTGTGACTCTGAGTCCACTGAAAAGTAGCTTTGAAGGTGTCAGGATATTCGAATTCAAGCTGTGGGTGTGCTCACCATGCACTGTCACTGTGACCGGTGCTGACAGTGACATTCCTGAGGTCACCCAGCCCTTGCAGCTGTAGCGCCCACTGTTGTGCAGCTGCAGGGCGGGTAGGAACAGCTCGGTGCCCCTGAGGGACCCCACGAGTTCCTTCTTCTCCTTATAAAATCACACCCTGCTGACAGGTCTGTCCTGCCAGCCCCGGCAGCGCAGTGTCACCATGTCCCCCTCCAGCAGTGCCTGTGCTGGCACCTGCAGCACCAGCGGCTGTGTGGGACAGGAGGGTCTCATCACACTGAGGAGCCCGAGACAGGTCCAGAGTGGGTGCCCATGGCAGTGGGGACATCCGGGTGGAGTGTCCACTGCATGGGAGGGTCACAGGGTCACCAGGAGCAGTTCCATGACACAGCTGTAACCACGGAGGTCCCACCACACTGGGATCCACTGGGATGTCCCTGTGTGCAAGGGACAGGCTCTCACCACACGAGGGGTGTGAGGCCACCACGGAGTGGAGCCCACCCAGACCTATCAGGGAACCACCCTGATCATTTCAGATCCCCCCTCACCATCTGACACCATCATGGGGGAGCTGATCCCGGCCCCGGGTTTCTCACACTGGTAGCTGCCACTCTCGGTGACAAGGAACTGTTTACGTCGCTCCTTCCACCAGCGCTGCCTGTCCTTGTACCAGGTGGTGGCACCGGCGGTCCCCGAGCCCTGGCAGGTCAGTGTCACCTGGTCCCACAGCACCGCCGGCATCCAGGGGGGCTCCACCAGGAGCCTGGAGGCTCTGGGCACCTGCAGGTGACAGGGGACACCAGCCTGCCGGGGCCACCACGGGGCTGGGGACAGCGGGGCAGGGACATGGCATCCCCCCAAGGACTCACCAGCGAGGCCGAGGGTCTGGGCTGGAAGGGAGAAGAGACAGGACTGGGTGGGGGTGGCACCGTGGGGAGAGTGGCACCCAGGATCAGGGAGTGGGGCTGTCCTCAAAATGTCCCCTTGAGGACACCCTTCTTGTAGGAAAGTGCACTGGTCCCCTACAGGTCTGCAGAGGCTACCAGGGTAGAGCTCTGTTTCATATGTCTGGGTGGCATGGGCACCTCTGGAATGGGGTCAGCGTGGCCATCTCATGCTGGCACAGGTCACCCCCACCAGCCCTGTGGGCACCTCCCCATGGTGCCTCCCCTCTGTCCCTTTCTCCAGAGCTGCCCCTGCTCCATGCAGTCAAATTCCACATCCCTGTCTTTGAATCTCTGTCCCCCATCCCTCTCCCACATTCCACTTCCATTGTTCTTGTCCATAGGGCCATCCCAAAAACCTGGTCACACTGAGGGGCTACTGGCTCTGTCCCCCACCGGCTCTGCTGGCATTGGGGACATCAGGGGACCCCCCCAGCACCCCTGTGCCCCCTCCCCATTGCTCTTTTCCTCACCAGGGCCCATCCCCGGGGCACTCACCCCACAGGAGCAACGCCACCTTCCTGGCCACCCTGGTGTCCCTGGCCATGGGCACTGGCTGTCACTCGCTGCTGGGGCCACCTGTCCCCTGGCTGGCGGCTCTTGGGATGAAGGGACAGGAAGCGAGGTCACGTCTTGTCCTCATGTGTAGGTGGCCCTTGGTGGGGGCAGGGTGTGGACAGGATGGGGGCAGGGTGTGGACAGGATGGGGGCAGGGTGGGGACCTTGTGGGACATGGGGGTGATGGTGGGACATGGTGAGGACAGGATGTTGTCAGAATTTGGATGCTGAGGCGGGGCAATGTGCCAAGAATGGGTATCCACGGCACTGTGTTCCCAGGGATGGGGTCCCTTGGGAATGGGGGTCCCATGGGTTGGGTGGATTCAGACTCAGGGAGGAGTGTCCCAGATGAAGGTGGCCTCCAGGGATTTGTGATCATGGGATGGATCCCAGGGATGGGGATGCCAGGGAATGGGTGTCCTTTTGGAATCATGGTCCCTAGGCAAGGGGAATGGGCAGTGCCAGGCATGAGCAATAGCTCGGCAGGTCCGAAGGTCACAGCTCCTTCCCTGGGTGCTTCATATTTTGGGGTGAAGCAGGGCCCAACGCTGCCCCCCTGGCATGCACATTTCCTGGGCAGGCATCACATGGGCGTCCTGGGTAGCTCTGTTTCTCTTCCCTCCCCTGCCCTCGACTTTTTCCTCCCTTTATTTCCCTGTTTTCTTTATTTCCCTCACTTTTGTGCCATGCTCCCTCACTCCCAATTCCTGGCTTAGAAATCCTGGGAAACACCTGGGCAGGGAATGGGCTGGGGGGACCCTAGGGAGGGAGAACAGGGGGTGGGGAGTCTGCAGGGAGGGGTGGGGAGAATGTGGGGGATTGGGGTGTCTGGCTGTGCCCCCCCAACATTTTCAGTTTCTTGCAGCAGAAGGAAGAGGCCGTTTGTGCTGAGAGTCACAAGGGGTGGGTTCTGTTCTGGGGCATATCCAGGGAGTCCTGCCTGAGGGGATCCTGTTCTGAGGGTGACACGTTCTGGGTGGATTTTGTCCCAGTGGTGACACATCCCAGCGGGGGAGATCCTATCCTGGGGGATGGTGGTTCTGGACAGGGTCCCTGGACACATTCCTTGAGCAAGTCCCTGTCCAGGCACATCCTGGACACCCCTGTCCCTGGCAGGGGGCCCTGCCAACCCCCTCTGTCCTCAGTGGGGCACTGTGACCTCTGTGACCTCTGGGGTGTCCCAACTCAGGGTGTGACCCACCCACTCTACACCCCCTCATTGGCTGCCCCCACCCATCTGGGAACCTCAATCCCCATTTGGGAACCCTCACAGGTGCAGCACCTTGGCCCCATTGCACAGCCCACCGAGATCATTCTGTGGGTGAAAAACCCCAGCAGGGCTGACTGGGGGAATACACATGGGCTGGTGTCAGTCAGGGAGGGCACAGATACCCCAAAAACACCCAAAGCCCACCCCCACACCCAAAACCCCTGCAGGGCCTCAGTGCTGGCAACCAGGAGATGGATTAGACCCTCCCCATGAAATACTTCTGAAGCTCTTGGGGGGTTTCCCCTCCCTCTCCTGCTCCCCACAATGCCCCCATGGGGTTTCTGTCACAAGGGGTTGGGACACTTTGGGTTTCTTTGATTTGGAGAGAAATCCTGTTCCAGATCTCTCCAATTTTGCTGGTCCCCTGCAGGATCTGAGCCAGCAAGAGCAGCTGGGGAATGGAGCCCCAGGCTGGAAGGAGCTCCCAAACTCCTGCTCCTTGAAGCCAGTGGCCATCCAAGTGTGGGCCCAGCCATGGCCCAGCCCCAGTGCACAGGGATGGGCATTGGCCAGCCCTGCTCTGGCCAGCCCCAGGTGGCAGCCAGGACCTGAGGCTCCCCCCGCCCCCTTGGCTTTGATTCTTGCAGCTTTTGAGCTGCTGCAAAGGTGAGAATTCTTTCTGTGGCCAAAAAAGGCCTGGCTGTGGTTTGCTCAGCCCGGCAAGAAGCACAAAAGCCAGTGTGAGCCCAGGCAGTGGCTCTGTGAGGCCCTTTGATGGTTTTCAGGGCAAGGCTGGCTGGAAACCCCCCCTGCAGGGGCAGCTGTGTGGGAATCAGCCCGGAAATGCAGCAATTGATCATTTGGTGCCTGTCCCCAAGGCACTGAGGGAGCCCCAGAACTGCTGTAATGATACCAACAATCTGCTCAAAAACCTGACCAGGTCCCTTCTCTTCCTTCCTGCCTTGCCGTGGTTGGCAGTGCCCGGATGTCCTCGCACCCACTGGTCTCTCTCTGCCCTCTGTAGCTGAACAGAGAGAGAAAATTGAAAAAAGGGTTCCTGGGCTGAGACAAGCACCAGGAGAGATTGCTCATCAAATCCTACCACAGGAGAAACAGGCTCAGAATCAGGGATTTTCACTGAATTTTTTGCTGACAAAATCAAAGCAGGATAAGGAGAAGTCAAACAAATCCTTCTAAACATTTTCTCCCGAGCAAAAACTCCTTTCCAGGCTTTTCCTCTTCCCTCCATCGGAGCAAGGAGTCAGGAATGCATTCGTGGGCAGTTCAGCACAGTTTTTTCTGATGTTGTTCAGCCAAGGTGGGGTCCCTGCCTTCCAGGGAGACCCTTCTCCAGGGACTTCTCTAGCACGAGTCCTTCCCGTGGGCTGCAGATCTCTCCCAAGTGCTCCAGCAGGGGCTTCCCACGGGCTCACAGCCCCCTCGGGTACCCCCTGCTCTGCCGGGGCTCCTGCAGGGCTGCAGGGGGGTCTCTGATCCCCAGGGACCCCCACAGGCTGACAGGGAATCTCTGGAGCCCGTCGTGCCTCTCCTTCCTCCCTGCAGGGCTGTTCCTCTCGCAGCCTCGGGCTCCACTTGGCTGCAGCAATTCCATCTCTGCCTTCCCTTGGATTTGTCCTTCCCAGCTTCTGGAGCTTCTGCACCCACCCCCTGCCCTCTATCCCATATCTGCTCCAGAACATCCCATGAGTCCCGGGAGCTGCTGGGGGAGCTGCCTGGCAATAGTCACTCCCGATATGTTACGACAGTGGCTTCGGGCACGCTGTCACAATGGGCTCAGACACATCCCAGCCGTCGGTTCCATCACATTGTGACAGTCTCAGGGATATTGTCACACCTCCCACACTCCATGGCAGCGCCGGCACTGGCAGTGCCATGGCAGCTGCAGCTGCCGGCACAGGGTCCCAGTCCCTCCGTGCCGGGGGCTCCTCCCAGCGGTCCCACCTCCCCCTCCGTCGGCAGCTTCAACCACCGGGATTTCTGTCCATCGTTCCCAAGGTCTCATCGCAGGGGTTCTCAGTAGGGATAATGATCTTCCTAATCTAAATAAATTCATTTAACTGTTAAAGTACCCCTTCATTCTGATGCCTAAAGCAGCTGACCTGAACAGACACTAGGCAGAGTTAAAGGAATAAAATAGGGATTTACAAAGGGCCTTCCAAGAATTCACCTTGGGCACTACAACAGCCCAGCCGAGGCTACACCCAGGCTGGAGTCACGACTTTTCACACTTTTATAAGTTTTGGTCCATTCACATATTATGGTTAATTGTCCAATTCCTGTTCCAGGTTATGCAACCCCACCCTCCCAGATTGGTCTCCCCAGTTCAGTGCTGTTTGCACTTTTTGTATAAATTTTACATTTTGGATCTGTAAGGAAAATTAATCCACAAACACCATTGGTTTATGTCCATAAAGGAGACAGAGGAGTCCTTTTTGCTTTATTCGAATAAAGGGAGAAGCCATGGGGCATTCCCCTGGCATCTCTCGGATTTTTGGAGGATGCAGCCTCCTTTTTATCCTAATTCCATGGCCACTTTTCCCTCTCTCTTTCCCCATTGGCTGAGGTACTTGAGAGGCACAGACTTCCCGGAACGCCTGACACCTGACATTCCCCTCTAATGTATAACCCTTCCCTTTTAATTTTTAATTCTTGTAGAATTCATAGTTTCCCCCCCTATTGCTTCTTTCATCTTCTGTTACCCAATTTCATTTGCCAGAAAACCGACAGTTTGTTTTTAAAAGTAAGTCTCTTTTTCCATTCATTAATCAGTGGAATGTCTCCCATTGTTTCTTTTATCTCTAGGTGCTGACTTTATCTACCAACAGATCTACAACTTATTTGTAAAGACAAATGTATCATTCCTCTCAACATGAAAAATGGACTTCAAAGGTGATCTTTCCATCATTTGTGGAACGATGGAAAGGGAAACAGAAACAGAGCCAGCGATCTGTAATTTTATTTTTTATGCCATGTATGTTGCGATTTTGTGGCTAACATGTCATCCCCCATGGCTGCTGTCTCCCCGTGTCGCAGCCCACATCTGTCCCACAATTCCAGATCGCAGCTCCACGGCTTCTTTGCTCATATGTTCCCCGGTTCTTCAGACCGCGCCCTGCATCTCCTCGGACAAACTTTTTTTAAATTTTTTGTTTCCCCACCTCTTGGCTGGTCCCTCACCACAGTTCTTGAGACCGCTGTCCCCACAACTCGTTCATGCTCCCAAGCTCTACAGCGCAATATATTATCTGGTTTGTAGCCTTTTCTTGTTCCTTGCCATCCTGCAGCTCACTGTAGCTGTAGTCTTTTGCTACTTTGTATATTCCATTTCTGAGTCCCTTGGTGCCTTTCAACCCATCATTTAAGGCATCACAGAGAATTACACCCCATGTGTGCACAGATCACCTCCCTCAGCCCTACAGCACCTGTCCCCATGGCCACATTCCAATGGCCCTGTGACCATGATCCCATTCCCACGATACCTGCCCCCATGCCCCATCTGCTTGGGACGTGGCCCTTGTCTCTGTCCCTGCATCCATGTCTCCCTGTCCCTGTCCTTACAGCTGCCCCAGCTCCAAGGTTCCTTTTGCCACATCCTTGTCCCCACATTTCTGTGCCCTTGTTCCTATCCCCATATTCCAGATGCCCTGTTCCTGTCCTCACGGTCACCCCATGACTCTGGTCACACTGGGGTCCATGCCCATGCCCTGGCTCTGCTGGCCTTGGGGACCTCAGAGGACCCCACAGCCCCCCTGTGCCCCCTCCCCACTGCTCTCTGCCTCACCAGGGCCCATCCCCAGGGTGTCAGGCCTGTGCCCAAGGCACTCACCCCACAGGAGCAGCGCCACCTTCCCGGCCATCCCGGTGTCCCCGGCCATGGGCACTGGCTGTCACTCGCTGCTGGGGCCACCTGTCCCCTGGCTGGCGGCTCTTGGGATGAAGGGACAGGAAGCGAGGTCACGTCTCGTCCTCATGTGTAGGTGGCCCTTGGTACGGGCAGGGTGGGGACAGGATGGGGGCAGGGTGGGGAACCCGTGGGATATGGGGGTGATGGTGGGACATGGTGGCAAAATGATGTTGCCAGAATTTGGAGGCTGAATTGTTCCAGGGAGCCAAGGATGGGTGTCATGGCATGTGGGTCCCAGAACTGGCGGTGCAGGGCAAAAAAAGGGACTCTCGGGAATGGGGGTTGTGAGGGAAGAAGCAGCCCATGGGTGGGATCAAGGCAATGGTGGTGCTGGGCAATGGGAGAGCTGGGGTGGGGAATCCAGGGAGAAGAGACCCAGGGAATGGGGGTGTCATGGTTGGGTTCCAATGGAAAGGGGGGTGCCAGGGATTGGCAGTGGCTGCGGGGATACAGGGGTCACAGCTCCATCACGGAGTCTCTCACATTTTGGGCTGACTCAGAGCCCACCAAAGCCCCCTCCGGGTGCTCATGGCCAGGGGCATTCCCCAGGCTTGTCCTGGGAGGTTCTGGCTCTCTGCCCCACACACCCCTGGGCTTTTTCCCATCCCACCCATTTCCAGGCTCAGTCATCCCAGGGAACACCTGAGCAGGTAACAGGTGGGAGATTCCAGGGAGGAGATGAGGGGGTTGGGGATGCAGGCAGTGGCTGGGGAGCTGTGGGGGATGGGGCTGTCTGCCGTGCTCCCCCAAGATTTTCACTTTCTCTTTCCTGCAGCAAAAGGAAGAGGCCGTTTGTGCAGAGGCCAGGATGTGGATTCTGTCCTGGGGGCACATCCAGAGGGGTCCTGCCCTGAGGGAAAAGAGCTCCTCTGGGCTGGTGACACCTGGGTCTTGTCCCAAGGGACTCCTTGTTCTGGGGGTGCCATCCTGGGGATTCCTGTCACAGGGGTGGCACAGCCTGGACACCTCTGTCCTGGGGGGGCCTGAGCATTCCTGTTGCCCCCAATGGGGCCTTGGCACCTCTGGAGTGCCCAGACTTAAAGGCATGCCTGTGATGACCTTGCCCTGATGATGGGAAATCCCAGGTGCATTTGGTTGCACAGCAATCTGTGGAAATGCCCGTGTGTCCCTCAGGCTCTGATTCCTGGTGAATGCACTGCACCCTGCCCTGAATTCCCCTGCCTGGGCACTCCCTGCTCCTGCTGGGACACCCCTGTGCCCCAGAGCCACGTGTGGAGCCCCTGCTCCTTATTTCCACACTTTTCCCTCTCTTCTGGTGTCCACATCCACAACTCAAACATTCTTTCCAGGAGGTTCCAGAGGGCTGCAGGTTTTGTTCAAGGAGGAGGCTCCCAGTTAGGTTGTTGAGCAGATACTTGTGGGGTTTGCAGCAGTTCTGGGGCTCTCTCAGTGCCTTGGGGACAGGCACCAAATGATCAATTGCTGCATTTCCGGACTGGTTCCCTCACAGCTGCCCCTGCAGGGGGGGTTTCCAGCCAGCCTTGCTCTGAAAACCATCAAAGGGCCTCACAGAGCCACTGCTTGGGCTCACACTGGCTTTTGTGCTTCTTGCCGGGCTGAGCAAACCACAGCCAGGCCTTTTTTGGCCACAGAAAGAATTCTCACCTTCGCAGCAGCTCAAAAGCTGTGAGAATCAAAGCCAAGGGGGTGGGGGAACCTCAGGTCCTGGCTGCCACCTGGGGCTGGTCAGAGCAGGGCTGGCCAATGCCCATCCCTGTGCACTGGGGCTGGGCCATGGCTGGGCCCACACTTGGATGGCCACTGGCTTCAAGGAGCAGGAGTTTGGGAGCTCCTTCCAGCCTGGGGCTCCATTCCCCAGCTGCTCTTGCTGGCTCAGATCCTGCAGGGGGCCAGCGAAATTGGAGAAGTCTAGAACAGGATTTCACTCCAAATGCATAAAACCCAAAATCTCCCAACACCACAGGACAGAATCCATGTGGGGGCATTGTGGGGAGCAGGAGAGGGAGGGGGAACCCCCCAAGAGCTTCACAAGTGTTTCATAGGGAGGGTCTCATCCATCTCCTGGTTGCCAGCACTGAAGCCCTGCAGGGGTTTTGGGTGTGGGGGTGGGCTTTGGGTGTTTTTGGGGTATCTGTGCCCTCCCTGACTGACACCAGCCCATGTCTATCCCCCCAGTCAGCCCTGCTGGGGTTTCTCACCCACAGAATGATCTCAGTGGGCTGTGAAATGGGGCCAAGGTGCTGCACCTGTGAGGGTTCCCAAATGGGGATTGAGGTTCCCAGATGGGTGGGGGCAGCCAATGAGGGGGTGTAGAGTGGGTGGGACACACCCTGAGTTGGGATACCCCAGAGGTCACAGAGGTCACAGTACCCCACTGAGGACAGAGGGGGTTGGCAGGGCCCCCTGCCAGGGACAGGGGTCTCCAGGATGTGCCCTACCCTGGACAGGGACTTGCTCAAGGAATGTGTCCAGGGACCCTGTCCAGAACCACCATCCCCCAGGATAGGATCTCCCCCGCTGGGATGTGTCACCACTGGGACAAAATCCACCCAGAACGTGTCACCCTCAGAACAGGATCCCCTCAGGCAGGACCCCCTGGATGTGCCCCCAGAACAGAACCCACCCCGTGTGACTCTCAGCACAAATGGCCTCTTCCTTCTGCTGCAAGAAACTGAAAGTGTTGGGGGGCACAGCCAGACATCCCCATCCCCCACATTCTCCCCACCCCTCCCTGCAGACTCCCCACCCCCTGTTCTCCCTCCCTAGGGTCCCCCCAGCCCATTCCCTGCCCAGGTGTTTCCCAGGATTTCTGAGCCAGGAATTGGGAGTGAGGGAGCATGGCAAAAAAGTGAGGGAAATAAAAAAAACAGAGAAATAAAGGAGGAAAAAGTCGAAGGCAGGGAAGGGAACAGAAACAGAGCTACCCAGGACGCCCATGTGATGCCTGCCCAGGAAATGTGCATGCCAGGGAGGCAGCGTTGGGCCCTGCTTCACCCCAAAATATGAAGCACCCAGGGAAGGAGCTGTGACCTTTGGACCTGCCCAGCTATTGCTCATGCCTGGCACTGCCCATTCCCCTGGAAATGCAACCATGGGACACCCATTCCTTCTGTCCCCCATTCCCTTGGTCATCCCCCAACCCAGCACTGCTATTCCCTAGGGTCTCTATTTCGAAGGACCCCCATCCGGGTAGTTCCAGCTCCTGGATCCCCCCTTGCCTAGGGACCATGATTCCAAAAGGACACCCATTCCCTGGCATCCCCATCCCTGGGATCCATCCCATGATCACAAATCCCTGGAGGCCACCTTCATCTGGGACACTCCTCCCTGAGTCTGAATCCACCCAACCCATGGGACCCCCATTCCCAAGGGACCCCATCCCTGGGAACACAGTGCCCTGGACACCCATCCTTGGCACCTTGCCCCGCCTCAGCATCCAAATTCTGACAACATCCTGTCCTCACCATGTCCCACCATCACCCCCATGTCCCACAAGGTCTCCACCCTGCCCCCATCCTGTCCACACCCTGCCCCCACCAAGGGCCACCTACACATGAGGACAAGACGTGACCTCGCTTCCTGTCCCTTCATCCCAAGAGCCGCCAGCCAGGGGACAGGTGGCCCCAGCAGCGAGTGACAGCCAGTGCCCATGGCCAGGGACACCAGGGTGGCCAGGAAGGTGGCGTTGCTCCTGTGGGGTGAGTGCCCCGGGGATGGGCCCTGGTGAGGAAAAGAGCAATGGGGAAGGGGCACAGGGGTGCTGGGGGGGTCCTCTGATGTCCCCAATGCCAGCAGAGCCGGTGGGGGACAGAGCCAGTAGCCCCTCAGTGTGACCAGGTTTTTGGGATGGCCCTATGGACAAGAACAATGGAAGTGGAATGTGGGAGAGGGATGGGGGACAGAGATTCAAAGACAGGGATGTGGAATTTGACTGCATGGAGCAGGGGCAGCTCTGGAGAAAGGGACAGAGGGGAGGCACCATGGGGAGGTGCCCACAGGGCTGGTGGGGGTGACCTGTGCCAGCATGAGATGGCCACGCTGACCCCATTCCAGAGGTGCCCATGCCACCCAGACATATGAAACAGAGCTCTACCCTGGTAGCCTCTGCAGACCTGTTGGGGACCATGCACTTTCCTACAAGAAGGGTGTCCTCAAGGGGACATTTTGAGGACAGCCCCACTCCCTGATCCTGGGTGCCACTCTCCCCACGGTGCCACCCCCACCCAGTCCTGTCTCTTCTCCCTTCCAGCCCAGACCCTCGGCCTCGCTGGTGAGTCCTCGGGGGATGCCATGTCCCTGCCCCGCTGTCCCCAGCCCCGTGGTGGCCCCGGCAGGCTGGTGTCCCCTGTCACCTGCAGGTGCCCAGAGCCTCCAGCTCCTGGTGGAGCCCCCCTGGATGCCGGCGGTGCTGTGGGACCAGGTGACACTGACCTGCCAGGGCTCGGGGACCGCCGGTGCCACCACCTGGTACAAGGACAGGCAGCGCTGGTGGAAGGAGCAACGCAAACAGTTCCTTGTCACCGAGAGTGGCAGCTACCAGTGTGAGAAACCCGGGGCCGGGATCAGCTCCCCCGTGATGGTGTCAGATGGTGAGGGGGGATCTGAAATGATCAGGGTGGTTCCCTGATAGGTCTGGGTGGGCTCCACTCCGTGGTGGCCTCACACCCCTTGTGTGGTGAGAGCCTGTCCCTTGCACACAGGGACATCCCAGTGGATCCCAGTGTGGTGGGACCTCCGTGGTTACAGCTGTGTCATGGAACTGCTCCTGGTGACCCTGTGACCCTCCCATGCAGTGGACACTCCACCTGGATGTCCCCACTGCCATGGGCACCCACTCTGGACCTGTCTCGGGCTCCTCAGTGTGACGAGACCCTCCTGTCCCACAGAGCCGCTGGTGCTGCAGGTGCCAGCACGGGCACTGCTGGAGGGGGACATGGTGACACTGCGCTGCCGGGGCTGGCAGGACAGACCTGTCAGCAGGGTGCGATTTTATAAGGAGAAGAAGGAACTCGTGGGGTCCCTCAGGGGCACCGAGCTGTTCCTACCCGCCCTGCAGCTGCACAACAGTGGGCGCTACAGCTGCAAGGGCTGGGTGACCTCAGGAATGTCACTGTCAGCACCGGTCACGGTGACAGTGCATGGTGAGCACACCCACAGCTTGAATTCGAATATCCTGACACCTTCAAAGCTACTTTTCAGTGGACTCAGAGTCACAGTCCTCACCCCCATCTATTTCCCAGAGCTCTTCGCTGTGCCGGTGCTGGAGGGTCCCCTTGAGCTCCCCAAGGGGTCCCCCCTCAATCTCAGCTGCCTCAGCACCCCCAGCCCCCTGCGGCCCCGAGTCCTGCTCGTGTACCGCTTCTACCGGGACGGGCAGTTGATGGGGGATCCGCAGGGGTCCCCACAGCTCCTGGTGCCCGCCGTGGGGGTCTCCCACTCGGGGAATTACAGCTGCGAGGTGCGCTCTGAGGGGGGGCCGTGCAGAAGAGCAGCGCCCGGCTCGGTGTCACAGTGCACAGTGAGTGCGGGGATGGGCACGAGGAGCCCCCACAGCCCTCACAGCTCTCCCATCCCTGCTCAACCCTCTGTGTGCCGGCCTGCCTTCCCAGCTGTCTCCCTGGGTCCCTGAATCGCCTCTCCTGATGTCTGCATCCCTTACCATGTCCCCTCAGCCCCTTCCTGAGTGCAACTGTGCCTATCTGAATTCCCTGCATTGGCAATAGGTCACCATCCCTGTCAGGGCACCCAAAATCTTCCCTTCAGTCCTTTCCTGGTGTCTCCTCTCTGAATATCCCATCAGTCCTTGGGGTCACTTCCACCCTGTTCCAATCCTCCCCACCGTCTTCTTCTTCACTGGGATCCTGACACCCCTCAGATCCTCCACCTCCTGGAATCATTCACTGCTCCCTAGTGTACCCCATTTCTCCCATGTCCCCAGTCCCTCCTGTGTCACCCTGCCGGGATCCTACTCTCGGGGGTGTCCCTGTGTGTGCAGACCCCCGGGGGTCAGGTGGCATTAGGGGACTGCTTGGTGCTGAGCTGAACAGTGGCCACGGGGAAAGGTCCCCTGTCCTTCTCCGGGCAGCAGGTGGGCTTGGGGACAAGACAGGGCATGGACCCTCACTTGGAGCTGTGGCACCAAAACAGGGGCCAGTATGCGTTCTGACACCGTGGTTGACAGGGTCCCTCTGAATGTCACCATCTTGGGCAAGAGGGGCCCTTGGGCTATGAGTGGTTCTGCCCATGGAATCCCCTTCCCACTCATCCGAAACTTATTCCCCACTCTGGCCCCTTCTCCCCAGCGGGTGCCAGCCCCTCCCCCCCACTTCAGCCCTGTCTGTGTCCCTGCAGTGCCCGTGGCCAATGCCACCATCACCCCCGGTCCCCCGGCACTCCAGGTGTGCCCAGGTGAACCCGTGACCCTGCGCTGCTCAGTGCAGGTGGGCTCAGCCCCTGTCACCTTCACCTGGCTGCACGACGGGCACAAGGTGGCCCAGGGTCCCCTCCTGGAGCTTGGGGCCATCGATGTGGGATATTCAGGCACCTACCAGTGCGTGGCCACCAACCAGCTGGGACAGGACGGGCACCGCGTGTTCCAGGCACTCAGCCCAGAGCTGGCCCTGGAGGTGACACCACAGGGAACCACTGGACACCACTGGAACACAGGTGGGGTCACACAGGGTCACCGGGTTGTTCAGGACTCCGGGGTTCAGGGTGACCCCGCTGTGTCCCCCTGTGTCCCCAGCAGTGGCTGTGAATGTCGGCAGGACCCTCCTGTATCTGCTCCTGCTCCTGGCTGTCATCGGGGGCTGTCACTGGTGGCACCACCAGGGTGGGTGACAATGGTTGGGCATGGGGGTCCAGAGTGGGGGCTGAGATCAGGCAGCACCCAGGGCCCCTGGGCTGGGGGAAACTGAGCCCACAGTGACCTCAGCTGGAGGTCCTGTGGTTTGTGGGGGGAATTCAGAGGGTCGTGGTTGGGCTCCATGGGAATCCCTGGGTGTGCTTTGAGGAACATTGGGGTGGCACTGGGAGCTCCTGCAGCATTTGGGGAGTTCATGGAGGGCCATGCAAGCATGCTGAATGGAACTTTTTGGGATCATGGGGGAGTTTGGGGGATGCCCCTTCCTGCAGGGTTTGGGATTCAGAGGTTCAGGTACACCGGGGGCATTGAGGGCACTGTGGTGGTGCAGAAATTCTGGGGGGGTTCAGCAGTTCTTGGAGTGTCTGGGGGAATCAGGGATGCAGTGGGGATTTGGGGGGTTGCTGTGGGTGGTTGGAGCTGCCAAGGTCAGTTCAGGAAGTTTCAGGCGTCCCAGGGTCCCCACAGTCACCCCCTCCCCTTTTCCTTGCAGCTTTCAGGAAGCCCCAGGACAGGTGAGTGGGACGTCCAGCTGGGACTCCCCTTTCCCCAGGCCCCACCCAGAACCCCCCTTATCCCCACAGGACTCCCCCGGAGGAGGGGGAGGTGCTGGACCCCCACGTCGTGGGCACTGAAACGGCAGGGTGTGAGTATGGATTTGGGGACAGGGACATGTCACCCAGGAGTGTCGCCCTCACCCTGGTCCCCCAAGCACTGTGTCTTGCTCAGGACCCCCACCCTCCCGTTACATTCCCCAGGTGACCCATGCGGAGCTGCTGGGACCCCACGGGTGACAACGGGACCCCAGTGACATCTGTAATGGTGTGCTGGGACACTGGGGGCACTGGAATTTCCTGCCCAAGGGCACCCCTCTTGTGTCCCTATCCCCCCTGCTCCCAAGGGTGCCTGTTGTAGCAATGTGTTTGTGCAGTAACACTGTGGAAATGGCAGGAAAAAGGGAAAAGGAATTTGAAGTTGCTGTCATTAATTAAAGGTGTAATAATTAAACATAAAACCAAAGTATGGAGGAGAAATATATTACTAATTACTCAAATAAGTAATAACATACTGAGAAAAAAAAAAATTCAGACACCGTTAGGAATAGGGGTGATACCAGAAGGAGGGAAATAAAAGAACAAGCCCTCCTAAGGGGAAAAGATAGATCTTAATAGTTCATCCAAATGTTTACAAGGAAAAATAATGTCAGGATATACCTTAATTAATGAACAAATATATGCAGACTATAAAAAAAGAAAAAGGAATATTACTATCAAATTGGTTAATTCAATTTTACAAATTATATGCTCTAAAAACAGCATTAAAACATTTAGCAAAAAAAACCCACAAAAAACAAAAACCCGACAACATTGTGGGAAATAGAAATTTTACTCTTAGAAGTCAGTGACTCGATAAGCCGCTATGCTGGGGGGCACAATCCCCCCTTCACACGCTGCCCCAGCTGTTGGGGATGTGCCCAGGACAGTGTTGGCTTTCTGTGTCCCCAGTGCACGGTAGCTCAGCCACGGCGCGCTGAGCTTCTTGTCACCCCATGCCCCAAATCCTTCTCAGGGCTGCTCTCCCTCCATTCCAAGCCCGGCGCTGTCTCGGTGCAGGTGCAGCCCCTGCCTTGGCCTCGCTGAATCTCGTGGGCTCGGCCCGGACCCGCCTGCCCAGCCCGGCCCAGCGCGGGGCCAGCAGCCCCTTCCTTCCCCCAGCCCTGCCCTGCTGCAGCCGCTCCCCAGCGCACAGCCCCGGCTGCTCCTGCCCACTCCACCCACGGCCGAGCCTCTCCTACAGACCCTTCCCAGCGCCGCCCCAGCGCCCCGAGGCCCGAGGACACGGCCCCGAGATGCTCCGGCCGCCCCTCACCGTCTCTGCCGCCGCCAGCGCCGCAACGACGAGTCAGCGCAGCCGCGGCGGAAGTGACGCACTGAGCCACGCCCAACGGCGCGCAGTGCCCCCTGGGAAATGGAGTCCAGAGCCGCGCACACGCGGAACTAAAATAAACTATATTTATACAGCAGAGTTTCGCAACATTATACATACAGCATTCATTTTATTATTTGCGAAAAGCCAATAATATAGTATGTTCTCATAACAACGATGGGATCTTATAAAGTAGATGCAAACCCTCCAAAATACGCGGTATAGTTCAGAACAGCGAACAGAAGGTGGCAATCTTACTCCATGGGAAACATAAATGACAAAAATCCAAAAACTTCTGAGTGTCGGAACTCACTGTGTGCAAAATGCGGAGGGATTTCGGGAGGGGTTCGGCAGTCTCGTGACTATCAGGATGTCTGTAAAGCCGAGGGAGCGGTGCCCGATGGAACGTGTCCATGGAGGGACACCCCCAGCACGTGCCCGGGATCGGAATTGATGCCTTAAATTTTAGTTTTCCTATTTTCCAGATTCTGCACTGCCTTAGTGTGTGACTCTGAACTCCATGCAAAGTGTTAGGAGGTTCTCTTCACTGTTCAGTCAGACAAAACAATCATTTACCAGCCCCAGGACCAGGGACACTGCTGCATCTTCAGCCTCAAAAAGTATAATTTATACAAGAAGTGCAAACAGCAGTGAATTGAGCAGAGCAATGTGGGAGGGTGAGATTGCATAACCTGGAACTAGAATTGGCCGATTAACCCCAATATGGAAATGGACCAAAAGTTATAGAAGTGTGAAAACTCATGACTCTGAGTCCAGCTTCATCCATCCTTGGCCAGGCTCTTGTAGTGCCCAAGGTGTATCCTTGGAATCCTCTTAATAAATTCTATTTTATTCCTTTAACTCTATCTAGTGTCTGTTCCAGGTCAGCCTCTTTAGGCATCAGAATGAAGGGGTACTTTAACAGTTAAATGAATTTATTTTGTTCAGGGAGAGGAGCCCTTGGTGGGATTTGGGGGGGTCCCTTGCTGAGGGTTTCATCAGGGACAGGGAGACCCTCAGCCCCTGCTGGGAATTTGGGGTGTTGAGGGGCTGAGGGTCCCTTGCTGAGGGTGTGGTGAGGTTTGGGGTATCCTGAGGGGCTGAGGGTCCCTTGCTGAGGGTGTGACTGGGGAGAGATGGTCCCATGGCCCTTGCTGGGAATTTTGAGGGAGACCCTGTATCTGGTGTTCTCCAGTTGCTGCTTTTAGACACCCAAAATTGTAACTTTTACCCAGAAAACACCTTCCCATGGGAATATTCTTGATATTCCTGCCATGTGGAAACTCATTTTCCCACACAAAACCTAAATCCCTGAAACGTTGTGGCTGTTTTTCAGCTGAAATTCCTCAAATCCCAGTGTGGGTGTTGTTTTTCAGGGATGCCTCCAGATCCTCCTCCTGGTGCTGCACTTTGCTCTGGGTTGGCAAAGTCAAATTACTGATTAATAAATTACTGAGCTGCAGGAAAGTTTTGCTGCCAGCTCTGGAAGTCCAAGGGGTGTGAGGAGCTGTCAGGACCTGCCTGTGGCCTGTGAATCCTGCAGAAATCCTGTCTGGGATTTGGCTGTGTCCCAGCTGACCCAAATTCCTAATTCTTTGATGTTTCCATGCAATAGAAGCCCTGGGAGCAGGGTGGATTCTGCACCTGGATGAGCCAATTGGGGGAGCAGCGTTCCCAGGCTGAGGGGGGAGGGTTTTGTGGGTATTGGGAGGAATTTTTCCCTCATTTGTGAGTGTTTAAAACGCTGTGAATGGCCAAAATATCCCCTTGGGACTGGTCCCAAGGCCCCAGCAATCCTTGCCACCGATTCTCTGAGGAGAGGGGATTTGAGGGAGCCCAAAGGGCATCACTGGGCTTTGGCAGAGCTGCCTTGGAGACAGAGGGAATTCAACTGCCATGGCCTGATCCTGGCTGCCCTGGAAAAGGAGCAGGCTCTGGAACCCCTCAGGGCCTTTGTGCCATCATGGTATGGGGAGCACAGCACAGGATGGGTTTGGGAAAGGTGACAGGAGAATCCAGAGCCTTCTGAAGGCTGCTTTGGCCATCAGAGCAATGAAGACCCATGGCCCTGCCAGGTTCCTCTGGTGGAGGAATTGAGCTGGGGGAATTGTCTGGGGTTTGTTCCTTGTTGGGCTTTCCCTGGAAATGGTTCCTTTTGTGACCCTTTGGATCAGAATCCAAACCCTTGTTGATGTTGCTGTTGGTTTTTTTTTTTCTCGTTGCAGTTTGCAGGAAATTGTTCTTGTCTCAGCCCTTTGGGTCCTTTGCCATTTGTGCCTCCACTGGCTGGGGAGGAGCACCAGCCCCTGGTTTTTAGTGGCAGCCCAAAATTGGAGAATCCCATTCCTAAAGCCAAACAGAGCTGAACAAAGAAACACCATCTGTGCCAGTTGAGCCAAAAAGCTGCATTTTGGTGCCAGTAAGACAGAAACGAGTCCTGTGTTCCCCAAGCACTGGGAGGAGAGGTGGGGAGCCATGAGTGTACTGGGACCACTGGGAGGGGGAAAGGGGAGCACTGGGTGCCCTGTGCAGCCCCCTGACTCATGGTCATCACCCTGGGCAGGATTGGCAACCATGGGAACCATGGAATGGGGACTTCCAGTGTCCCCAGTGTCACAGCCTGCTCTCATAGGTGTCACTGGTGTCCTGTAGTCACCTGTGGGCTCCTGGCAGCTCTTTGTGGATCACTTGGGGGAGACAGTGGGGGGAGCCCTGTAAGAGACCTCACTTCTGGGGAAATGACTTGAGGTGACACCCGTGGGTGCCATGTCCATGTCACATCCATCCCCCATACTCACCCCCTGCCCGCTCGGTGTCCAGCACCTCCCCCTCCTCCAGGGGAGCTGGGGGCTCTGGGGGTGCCCTGCAGGGATAAGGGAGTTTTGAGGGGTGCCTGAGGAGGGGGGAACAGTGAGTCATGGCTGGAAGCCCCCACTCACCTGTCCTGGTATTTCATGGCAGCTGCACGATAAAGGAGAAGGGGTGATCATGGGGTTCCCTGGGACCCCAACCCTGTCTGGGACCTTGAAACCCCTGAGTCCCCACTAGACACCAATTTCTACTGCACTCCCAGGACCCCTGCACCCCAAACCAGCCCTGAGGAGCCTCAGAACCTCTGAGCCACCCAGGTACTCCAACCCCCCCCAGGACCCTGGAACCTCCACGGGACCACTGAACTTTCACAGGACCCCTAAGCACTTCTAAAGCCCCCAAGAACCCCAATAATTGAATGCAGGGAACCCTCCAAACTGCTCCAGGATCCCTGAAGACCTCTCAATACCCTGTACGACTCTCCAACACCTCCCTAAAGCCTCCAGGAGCTCTTACTGACACCCAATATTATTCAAGGTTGTTCCTGGGACACTCCAGGACTCTCCAAAATGCCCCCAAACCTGTGAGCACCTCAAGCAAAGGTCACTGGGGGCTCAGTTTCACTCAGGTCAGGGGCTTTGGGTGATGCCCCACGACCGTCCCAGCCCAGGAGCTTCCCCCCACTTCCTGTAGGACCTGATCCACCCCCATTGTCACCCATCCCGGCGGTTCCACCAGTGACAGTCCCTGATGACAGCCAGGAGTAGGAGCAGGTACAGGAGCGTCCTGCTGACATTCACAGCCACTACAGGGACACAGGGGAACACAGCGGGGTCACCCTGAACCATGGGGGTCCTGAACACCCCGTTGACCCTGTGTGACCTCACCTGTGAGTCCAGTGGTTCCCTGTGGTGTCACCTCCAGGGCCAGCTCTGGGCTGAGTGCCTGGAACACGCGGTGCCCGTCCTGTCCCAGCTGGTTGGTGGCCACGCACTGGTAGGTGCCTGAATGTCCCACATCGACGGCCCCAAGCTCCAGGAGGGGACCCTGGGCCACCTCGTGCCCACCATGCAGCCAGGTGAAGGTGACAGGGGCTGAGCCCACCTGCACCGAGCAGCGCAGGGTCACGGGGTCACCTGGGCACACCTGGAGTGCCGGGGGACCGGGGGTGATGGTGGCATTGGCCACGGGCACTGCAGGGACACAGACACAATTGGCACCTGGCAGGGTGGGATGGGGATGGGTAGGTGGGGTGACCCGTTGTCCAAGGCTCCCACTCACCCAGGACTGTGATTTTCATTGCAGGGCTCTCGGCCACGCTGTCCTCGTTGCTGACCTGGCACAGGTAGTGGCCATTGTCATTGTCCCCAACAGGCCGCAGCTCCAGGCATGAGCTGGTACCCAATTGTGTCCCCAAGTCCCCCCGGTGCCAGGAGAAGGACAGAGGACCTGTCCCCAAGGCCACCGTGCAGCTCAGTGCCACCTGTCCCCCGGGGGGCTGCACCAACAGGGACATCCCCGAGGACGGGACTCCTGTGGGAGGACACAGAATGGTTTGGGGACATGAGAGGAGTGGGGGACAACATGGAGCAGTGAAAGACTCAGGGAGGGGGAGGATCAGAGAGGGGTAGGGCATCACAGTGGGGAAGAAGACAGCAGAGAATTGGTGGGCGGAGGCTTGGAAAAGGGTTGAATGGAACCACAGGGAAGGTCTTGTTGACCCAGACCCGGATGTTGGGACCTGTGGACAATGGAGGGACCTCAGAGAGGGACAGGGGCACCCAGGGAGGGCTGTGGGGGCTCCCCGTGCCCATCCCCGCACTCACTGTGCACCGTGATGCCGAGCCGGGCGCTGCTCTTCCGCGCGGCCCCCCCTCGGAGCGCACCTCGCAGCTGTAATTCCCCGAGTGGGAGACCCCCACGGTGGGCACCAGGAGCTGCGGGGACCCCTGCGGGCCCCCCACCAACTGCCCGTCCCGGTAGAAGCGGTACAGGAGGGGGGCTGGGGGCCGCAGGGGGCTGGGGGTGCTGAGGCAGCTGAGATTGAGTAGCGACTCCTCGGTGGGGTTGAAAGGTGCCTCCAGCACCAACACAGGAGTGAGCTCTGTTGAGAAGGGAGGGGGATTTGTGACCCTGAGTCCCTGGGGAGGGTCTGTGGGTGCGTCAGGGTGGTGGCTGTGGGGTGCTCACCCTGTACTGTCACTTTGACCTGCCCAGACAGCTTCCACCCCCTGGATTTCACCAAGCCCCCACAGCTGTATCGGCCGCTGTGGTGCAGCTGCAGAGGGGACAGGGACAGATCGGTCCCATCGTGGAGCGTCTCAACTTTTTTCCAGTTGTGGTAAAAGGTCACCAAGGTGACTGAATCGTCCCCTGAGCTCCGGCAGCGCAGTGTCACTCTGTCGCCCTCCAGCAGCGCCCCCGCCGGCACCTGCAGCACCAGTGGGTCTGGGGGGACAGAGGGGGACCTGTCAAACCTGATGTAACAAGGAACCCCTCAGTGCTCCCCAGTTGCAGCACGGGGTCCCCCTGGTCTGGGAGGTTCTGGGATGTCCCCAGAGCAGGGGACGGGCTCTGGTCACACCAGGAGGTGACCCATGGAGCTGAGCCCACCCTGAGCTTTTGGGATCGCCGCGAATGCCATTGGTGGGACACCCAAACCCAACCCATCATTTGAAACTGCAACGGGGGGGCTGTACCCTGTGCCAGGTCTGACACACTGGTAGATGCCACTCTCGGTGACAGTGAAGCTGTCGGGTCCCTCCTGCCCCCAGCGCTGCCCGTCCTTGTACCAGGTGGTGGCACCGGTGGTCCCTGAGCCCTGGCAGGTCAGTGTCACCTGGTCCCACAGCACCGCCGGCGTCCAGGGGGTCTCCACCAGGAGCTGGGGGCTCTGGGCACCTGCAGGTGACAGGGGACACCAGCCTACCAGGGCCACCACGGGGCTGCGGACAACAGGGCAGGGACATGGCATCCTGTGAGGACTCACCCGCAAGGCCGAGGGTCTGGGCTGGAAGGGAGAAGGGACAGGGCTGGGTGGGGGTGGCACCGTTGGGACAGCAGCACCTGGGGAACTTGGTGTGGTGTCTGTCCCCAAACTGTCTTCATCAGAACACTGATGTAGCGCAGAGAATTTGAGGACAGGGACACCTCGGTCACCCTGGGCTGAGGCAGGACATTGGGGCATTGTGGACACCACATGAGTGCACAGGTCACCTCCCCAAACCCTACAGCATGTGTTCCCATGGCCACATCCCCATGGCCCTGTGCCCATGATCCCATTCCCTTGGCACCTGCCCCAATACCGTGTCTGCAAGGAACATGGCCCTTTTCCCTGTCCCTGCATCCCTGTCTCCCTGTCCCTGTCCCCACAGCTGCCCTAGCATCAAGATTCTTTTGGCCACATCCTTGTCCTCAAATCTCTGTCCCCCTGTTCCCATCCCCATATCACATTTCCCCTGTGCCTGGTCCCCTATTCCTGTCCCAACAGCCACCCCACGAGTCGGGTCACACTAGGGTTCATGTCCATGCCCTGGCTCTGCTGGCCTTGGGGACCTCAAAAGACTCCACAGCCCCCCTGTGTCCCCCTCCCCACCGCTCTCTGCCTCACCAGGGCCCATCCCCAGGGTGTCAGGCCCGTACCCGGGCATTCACCCCACAGGAGCAGCGTCACCTTCCTGGCCACCCTGGTGTCCCCGGCCATGGGCACTGGCTGTCACTTGCTGCTGGGGCCACCTGTCCCCTGGCTGGCGGCTCTCGGGATGAAGGGACAGGAAGCGAGGTCACGTCTTGTCCTCGTGTGTAGGTAGCCCTTGGTGGGGGCAGGGTGTGGACAGGATGGGGGCAGGCTGGGGACAAGTGTGAGACATGGGGGTGATGGTGGGACATGGTGGAGATAGGATGTTGCCAGAATTTGGAGGCTGAGGTGTTGCAGGCAGCCAGGGATGGGTGTCCAAGGCACTGTCCTGCAAGGGATGGGGTTCAATGTGTTGGGTGGATTCAGACTAAGGGATGGGAGCCTCAGAACGACGTGGCATCCAGGGATTTGTTTATGTGGGTTGGATCCCAGGAATGGGGTTCCAGGGGTGTGGGGGTCCTGGGTGAATCATGGTCCCCAAGGGAATGGGTGTCCAAGGGTCTAGAACTACAAGAATGAAGGTCCTTGGGTAAGGAAATCGTGGGGAATGTCAGTCCTGGGATGCGGGTCACAGGGAAGAGGGGACAGAAGGAATGGGGGTCCCCATAGTTGGGTTCCCAGGGGAAGGGGCGGTGCCAGGGATGGGCAGTGGTTGGGCACTCCTGTGGGTCAGAGCTTCTCCCCTGGGTGCTCAGATTTTGGGGTGACTCAGGGTCTCACGCTGTCCCCCTGGGGTGCTCCATTCCTGGGGAAGCATCACTTGGGGGTCCTGGGTAATTCTGCTTCTGTGCCCTCCCCCATCCTTGACGTTTTCCTCTCTTTATTTCTGTTTTCCACATTTTCCTCACTTTTCTGCCATGCCCCCTCAATCCCGGTTCCTGACTCAAAACTCCGGGAGAGCACCTTGGCAAGGAACAGCATGAGGGGACCCCAGGGAGGGAGAAAAGGGGGTGAGGGGTTTGCAGGGAGGGCTGGGGAGGCTGGGCGTGATGGGTGTGTCCAGCTATGCTTCCCCAACACTTTCACTTTGTCTCTCCTGCAGTAGAAGGAAGAGGTTGTTTGTGCTGAGAGTCACACTGGGTGGGTTCTGTTCTGGGGGCATATCCAGGGGGTCCTGCCTGAGGGGATCCTGTTCTGGGAGTGACACGTTCTGGGTGGATTTTGTCCCAGTGGTGACACATCCCAGCGAGGGAGATCCTATCCTGGGGGATGGCGGTTCTGGACAGGGTCCCTGGACACATTCCTTGAGCAAGTCCCTGTCCAGGGTAGGACACATCCTGGAGACCCCTGTCCCTGGCAGGGGGCCCTGCCAACCCCCTCTGTCCTCAGTGGGGCACTGTGACCTCTGTGACCTCTGGGGTGTCCCAACTCAGGGTGTGACCCACCCACTCTACACCCCCTCATTGGCTGCCCCCACCCATCTGGGAACCTCAATCCCCATTTGGGAACCCTCACAGGTGCAGCACCTTGGCCCCATTGCACAGCCCACCGAGATCATTCTGTGGGTGAAAAACCCCAGCAGGGCTGACTGGGGGAATACACATGGGCTGGTGTCAGTCAGGGAGGGCACAGATACCCCAAAAACACCCAAAGCCCACCCCCACACCCAAAACCCCTGCAGGGCCTCAGTGCTGGCAACCAGGAGATGGATTAGACCCTCCCCATGAAACACTTCTGAAGCTCTTGGGGGGTTTCCCCTCCCTCTCCTGCTCCCCACAATGCCCCCACGAGGTTTCTGTGACAAGGGGTTGGGACACTTTGGGTTTATTTGATTTGGAGAGAAATCCTGTTCCAGACCTCTCCAATTTCGCTGGTCCCCTGCAGGATCTGAGCCAGCAAGAGCAGCTGGGGAATGGAGCCCCAGGCTGGAAGGAGCTCCCAAACTCCTGCTCCTTGAAGCCAGTGGCCATCCAAGTGTGGGACCAGCCATGGCCCAGTCCCAGTGCCCAGGGATGGGCATTGGCCAGCCCTGCTCTGACCAGCCCCAGGTGGCAGCCAGGACCTGAGGCTCCCCCCGCCCCCTCGGCTTTGATTCTTGCAGCTTTTGAGCTGCTGCAAAGGTGAGAATTCTTTCTGTGGCCAAAAAAGGCCTGGCTGTGTTTTGCTCAGCCCTGCAAGAAGCACAAAAGCCAGTGTGAGCCCAAGCAGTGACTCTGTGAGGCCCTTTGATGGTTTTCAGAGCAGGGCTGGCTGGAAACCCCCTCTGCAGGGGCAGCTGTGAGGGAACCAGTCTGGAAATGCAGCAATTGATCATTTGGTGCCTGTCCCCAAGGCACTGAGAGAGCCCCAGAACTGCTGTAATGATACCAACAATTTGCTCAACAACCTGACCAGGTCCCTCCTCCTCCTTCCTGCCTTGCCGTGGTTGGCAGTGCCCGGATGTCCTCGCACCCACTGGTCTCTCTCTGCCCTCTGTAGCTGAACAGGGAGAGAAAATTGAAAAAAAGGGTTCCTGGGCTGAGACAAGCACCAGGAGAGATTGCTCATCTAATCCTACCACAGGAGAAACTGGCTCAGAATCAGGGATTTTCATTAAATATTTTACTGACAAAATCAAAGCAGGATAAGGAGAAGTCAAACAAATCCTTCTAAACATTTTCTCCCGAGCAAAAACTCCTTTCCAGGCATTTCCTCCTCCCTCCATCGGAGCAAGGAGTCGGGAATGCGTTCGTGGGCAGTTCAGCACAGTTTTTTCTGATGTTGTTCAGCCAAGGTGGGGTCCCTGCCTTCCAGGGAGACCCTTCTCCAGGGACTTCTCTAGCACGAGTCCTTCCCGTGGGCTGCAGATCTCTCCCAAGTGCTCCAGCAGGGGCTTCCCACGGGCTCACAGCCCCCTCGGGTACCCCCTGCTCTGCCGGGGCTCCCGCAGGGCTGCAGGGGGGTCTCTGATTTCCAGGGATCCCCACGGGCTGCCAGGGAATCTATGGAGCCCCTCGTGCCTCTCCTTCCTCCCTGCAGGGCTGTTCCTCTCGCAGCCTCGGGCTCCACTTGGCTGCAGCAATTCCATCTCTGCCTTCCCTTGGATTTGCCCTTCCCAGCTTCTGGAGCTTATGCACCCACCCCCTGCCCTCTATCCCATATCTGCTCCAGAACATCCCATGAGTCCCGGGAGCTGCTGGGGGAGCTGCCTGGCAATAGTCACTCCCGATATGTTACGACAGTGGCTTCGGGCACGCTGTCACAATGGGCTCAGACACATCCCAGCCGTCGGTTCCATCACATTGTGACAGTCTCAGGGACATTGTCACACATCCCACACTCCATGGCAGCGCCGGCACTGGCAGTGCCATGGCAGCCGCGGCTGCTGGCACAGGGTCCCGGTCCCTCCGTGCCGGGGGCTCCTCCCAGCGGTCCCACCTCCCCCTCCGTCAGCAGCTTTACCCACCAGGATTTCCGTCCATCATTCCCAAAGTCTCATCGCAAGGGTTCTCAGCAGGGATACTGATCTTCCTAATCCAAATAAATTCATTTAACTGTTAAAGTACCCCTTCATTCTGATGCCTAAAGCGGCTGACCTGAACAGACACTAGGCAGAGTTAAAGGAATAAAATAGGGATTTACTAAAGGGCCTTCCAAGAATTCACCTTGGGCACTACAACAGCCCAGCCGAGGCTACACCCAAGCTGGAGTCACGACTTTTCACACTTTTTTAAGTTTTGGTCCATTCACATATTATGGTTAATTGTCCAATTCCTGTTCCAGGTTATGCAACCCCACCCTCCCAGATTGGTCTCCCCAGTTCAGTGCTGTTCGCACTTTTTGTATAAATTCTACATTTTGGACCTGTAAGGAAAATTAATCCACAAACACCATTGGTTTATGTCCATAAAGGAGACAGAGGAGTCCTTTTTGCTTTATTCGAATAAAGGGAGAAGCCATGGGGCACTCCCCTGGGATCTCTCGGATTTTTGGACGATGCAGCCTCCTTTTTATCCTAATTTCCCGTCCACTTTTCCCTCTCTCTTTCCCCATTGGCTGAGGTACTTGAGAGGCACAGACTTCCCAGAATGCCTGACACCTAACATTCCCCTCTAATGTATAACCCTTCCCTTTTAATTTTTAATTCTTGTAGAATTCATAGTTTCCCCCCCTATTGCTTCTTTCATCTTCTGTTACCCAATTTCATTTATCAGAAAACCGACAGTTTGTTTATAAAGGCAAGGTTTTTTTCCCATTCATTAATCAGTGGAATGTCTCCCATTGTTACTTTTATCTCTAGGTGCTGACTTTATCTACCAACAGATCTACAACTTATTTGTAAAGACAAATGTATCATTCCTCTCAACATGAAAAACGGACTTCAAAGGTGATCTTTCCATCATTTGTGGAACAATGGAAAGGGAAACAGAAACAGAGCCAACGATCTGTAATTTTATTTTTTTATGCCATGTATGTTGCGATTTTGTGGCTAATATGTCATCCCCCATGGCCGCTGTCTCCCCGTGTCGCTGCCCACATCTGTCCCACGATTCCAGATCGCAGCTCCACGGCTGCTTTGCTCATATGTTCCCCGGTTCTTCAGACCGCGCCCTGCATCTCCTCGGACAAAATTTTTTAAATTTTTTGTTTCCCCACCTCTTGGCTGGTCCCTCACCACAGTTCTTGAGACCGCTGTCCCCACAACTCGTTCATGCTCCCAAGCTCTACAGCGCAATATATTTTCCGGTTTGTAGCCTTTTCTTGTTCCTAGCCATCCTGCAGCTCACTGTAGCTGTAGTCTTTTGCTACTTTGTATATTCCATTTCTGAGTCCCTTGGTGCCTTTTAACCCATCATTTAAGGCATCACAGAGAATTATACCCCATGTGTGCACAGATCACACCCCCACCCCTAAAGCACCTGTCCCCATGGCCACATTCCAATGGCCCTGTGACCATGATCCCATTCCCACGGTACCTGCCCCCATGCCCCATCTGCTTGAGACGTGGCCCTTGTCTCTGTCCCTGCATCAATGTCTCCCTGTCCCTGTCCTTACAGCTGCCCCAGCTCCAAGGTTCCTTTTGCCACATCCTTGTCCCCACATTTCTGTGCCCTTGTTCCTATCCCCATATCCCAGATGCCTTGTTCCTGTCCTCACGGTCACCCCACGACTTGGGTCACACTGGGGTCCATGTCCATGCCCTGGCTCTGCTGGCCTTGGGGACCTCAGAGGACCCCACAGCCCCTTGTGCCCCCTCCCCACTGCTCTCTGCCTCACCAGGGCCCATCCCCAGGGTGTCAGGCCCGTGCCCGGGGCACTCACCCTACAGGAGCAGCGCCACCTTCCCTGCCATCCCAGTGTCCCCAGCCATGGGCACTGGCTGTCACTCGCTGCTGGGGCCACCTGTCCCCTGGCTGGTGGTTCTTGGGATGAAGGGACAGGAAGCGAGGTCACGTCTTGTCCTCGTGTGTAGGGGGCCCTTGGTGGGGGCAGGGTGTGGACAGGATGGGGGCAGGCTGGGGAACCCGTGGGATATGGGGGTGATGGTGGGACATGGTGGAGATAGGATGTTGCCAGAATTTGGAGGCTGAGTTGTTGCAGGGAGCCAAGGATGGGTGTCATGGCATGTGGGTCCCAGGACTGGCGGTGCAGGGCAAAAAAAGAGACTCTCGGGAATGGGGGTTGTGAGGGAAGAAGCAGCCCATGGGTGGGATCAAGGCAATGGTGGTGCTGGGCACTGGGAGAGCTGGGGTGGGGATCCCAGGGAGAAGAGACCCAGGGAATGGGGGTGTCATGGTTGGGTTCCCATGGAAAGGGGGATGCCAGGGATTGGCAGTGGCTGCAGGGGTACAGGGGTCACAGATCCATCACAGAGTCTCTCACATTTTGGGCTGACTCAGAGCCCACCAAAGCCCCCTCCGGGTGCTCATGGCCAGGGGCATTCCCCAGGCTTGTCCTGGGAGGTTCTGGCTCTCTGCCCCACACACCCCTGGGCTTTTTCCCATCCCACCCATTTCCAGGCTCAGTCATCCCAGGGAACACCTGAGCAGGTAACAGGTGGGAGATCCCAGGGAGGAGATGAGGGGGTTGGGGATGCAGGCAGTGGTTGGGGAGCTGTGGGGGATGGGGCTGTCTGCCGTGCTCCCCCAAGATTTTCACTTTCTCTTTCCTGCAGCAGAAGGAAGAGGCCGTTTGTGCAGAGGCCAGGATGTGGATTCTGTCCTGGGGGCACATCCAGAGGGGTCCTGCCCTGAGGGAAAAGAGTTCCTCTGGGCTGGTGACACCTGGGTCTTGTCTCAAGGGGCTCCTTGTTCTGGGGGTGCCATCCTGGGGATTCCTGTCACAGGGGTGGCACAGCCTGGACACCTCTGTCCTGGGGGGGCCTGAGCATTCCTGTTGCCCCCAGTGGGGCCTTGGCACCTCTGGGGTGCCCAGACTTAAGGGCATGCCTGTGATGACCTTGTCCTGATGATGGGAAATCCCAGGTGCATTTGGTTGCACAGCAATCTGTGGAAATGCCCGTGTGTCACTCAGGCTCTGATTCCTGGTGAATGCACTGCACCCTGCCCTGAATTCCCCTGCCTGGGCACTCCCTGCTCCTGCTGGGACACCCCTGTGCCCCAGAGCCACGTGTGGAGCCCCTGCTCCTTATTTCCACACTTTTCCCTCTCTTCTGGTGTCCATATCCACAACTCAAACATTCTTTCCAGGAGGTTCCAGAGGGCTGCAGGTTTTGTTCAAGGAGGAGGCTCCCAGTTAGGTTGTTGAGCAGATATTTGTGGGGTTTGCAGCAGTTCTGGGGCTCTCTCAGTGCCTTGGGGACAGGCACCAAATGATCAATTGCTGCATTTCTGGACTGGTTCCCTCACAGCTGCCCCTGCAGAGGGGGTTTCCAGCCAGCCCTGCTCTGAAAACCATCAAAGGGCCTCACAGAGCCACTGCCTGGGCTCACACTGGCTTTTGTGCTTCCTGCAGGGCTGAGCAAACCACAGCCAGGCCTTTTTTGGCCACAGAAAGAATTCTCACCTTTGCAGCAGCTCAAAAGCTGTGAGAATCAAAGCCAAGGGGGCGGGGGGAGCCTCAGGTCCTGGCTGCCACCTGGGGCTGGCCAGAGCAGGGGTGGCCAATGCCCATCCCTGGGCACTGGGACTGGGCCATGGCTGGCCCCACACTTGGATGGCCACTGGCTTCAAGGAGCAGGAGTTTGGGAGCTCCTTCCAGCCTGGGGCTCCATTCCCCAGCTGCTCTTGCTGGCTCAGATCCTGCAGGGGACCAGCGAAATTGGAGAGGTCTGGAACAGGATTTCTCTCCAAATCAAATAAACCCAAAGTGTCCCAACCCCTTGTGACAGAAACCCCATGGGGCGATTGTGGGGAGCAGGAGAGGGAGGGGGAAGACCCCAAGAGCTTCACAAGTTTTTCATAGGGAGGGTCTAATCCATCTCCTGGTTGCCAGCACTGAGGCCCTGCAGGAGTTTTGGGTGTGGGGTGGGCTTTGGGTGTTTTTGGGGTATCTGTGCCCTCCCTGACTGACAAGACATGACCTCGCTTCCTGTCCCTTCATCCCAAGAGCCGCCAGCCAGGGGACAGGTGGCCCCAGCAGCGAGTGACAGCCAGTGCCCATGGCCAGGGACACCAGGATGGCCAGGAAGGTGGCGCTGCCCCTGTGGGGTGAGTGGCACAGGCCTGACACCCTGGGGATAGGCCCTGGTGAGGCAGAGAGTGGTGGGGAAGGGGCACAGGGGGGCTGTGGGGTCCTCTGAGGTCCCCAACGCCAGCAGAGCCAGGGCATGGGCATGAACCCTAGTGTGATTCGAGTCGTGAGGTGGCTGTCGTGACAGAAACATGGGACCAGGAACAGGGGAACTGGGATGTGAGGATGGGAACAGGGGGACAGAGATGTGGGGACAAGGATGTGGTAAAAGGAATCTTGATGCTAGGGCAGCTGTGGGGACAGGGACGGGGAGACAGGGATGTAGGGACAGGGACAAGGGCCACGTTCCATGCAGATACGGCATGGGGACAGGTGCCATGGGAATGGGATCACAGGCACAGGGCCATTGGAATGTGGCCATGGGGACGGGGGCTGTAGGGCTGAGGGAGGTGACCTGTGCACACATGGGGTGTCCACAATGCCCCCATGTCCTGCCTCAGCCCAGGGTGACCGAGGTGTCCCTGTCCTCAAATTCTCTGTGCTACATCAGTGTTCCGATGAAGACAGTTTGGGGACAGACACCACACCAAATCCCCCAGGTGCTGCTGTCCTTGCAGGGCCACCCCCACCCAGGCCTGTCCTTTCTCTCTTCTAGCCCAGACCCTCAGCCTTGCTGGTGAGTCCTCGGGGTGTGCCATGTCCCTTCTCCACTGTCCCCAGCCCCATGGTGGCCCCGGCAGTCTGGTGTCCCCTGTCACCCGCAGGTGCCCAGAGCCCCCAGCTCCTGGTGGAGCCCCCCTGGATGCCGGCAGTGCTGTGGGACCAGGTGACACTGACCTGCCAGGGCTCAGGGACCGCCGGTGCCACCACCTGGTACAAGGACGGGCAGCGCTGGGGGCAGGAGGGACGCGACAGCTTCACTGTCACCGAGAGTGGCATCTACCAGTGTGTCAGACCTGGCACAGGGTACAGCTCCCCCGTTGCAGTTTCAAATGGTGAGTTGGGTTTGGTTGTCCCCAAACTGGTGTGACCAGAGCCTGTCCCCTGCTTTTGGGACATCCCAGAGCATCCCAGACCAGGGGGATGCTGTGCTGCAACTGGGGAACAACGAGGAGTTCCTGGTGACATCAGGTTTGACAGGTTCCCCTCCTGTCCCCCAGACCTTCTGGTGCTGCAGGTGCCGGCGGGGGCGCTGCTGGAGGGCGACAGAGTGACACTGCGCTGCCGGAGCTCAGGGGACGATTCAGTCACCTTGGTGACCTTTTACCACAACTGGAAGAAAGTCGAGGCACTCCACGATGGGACCGAGCTGTCCCTGTCCCCTCTGCAGCTGCACCACAGTGGCCGATACAGCTGTGGGGGCTTGGTGAAATCCAGGGGGTGGAAGCTGTCTGGGCAGGTCAAAGTGACAGTACAGGGTGAGCACCCCACAGCCACCACCCAGATATACTCACAGACCCTCCTAGTGACTTGGGGTCACAAATCCCCTCCCTTCTCAACAGAGCTCACTCCTGTGTTGGTGCTGGAGGCAGCTTTGAACCCCACCGAGGGGTCCCTCCTCCATCTCAGCTGCCTCAGCACCCCCAGCCCCCTGCGGCCCCCAGCCCCCCTCCTGTACCGCTTCTACCGGGACAGGCAGTTGGTGGGGGGCCCGCAGGGGTCCCCGCAGCTCCTGGTGCCCGCCGTGGGGGTCTTCTACTCGGGGAATTACAGCTGCGAGGTGCGCTCCGAGGGGGGGGCCGTGCGGAAGAGCAGCGCCCGGCTCGGTGTCACAGTGCACAGTGAGTGCGGGGATGGGCACGGGGAGTCCCCACAGTCCCCACGGGACCCTCAGCTCTCACGGCATGCTCCTCTCCCTCTCTGACGTCCTTCCATTATCCACAGATCCCACCATCCCTGTCTGGGTCCCCAAAATCTTCCCTGTGGTTCCATTCAACCCCTTTCCAAGCCCCCTCCCCCCAATTTTGTGTTGTCTTCCTCACTGGGATCCCCTCACCCCTCTCTGATCCTCCCCCTCCCTGTGTCTGTCACTACTCCATGGTGTCCCCCACTCCTCTGAAGTCCCCAATCCATCCTGTGTCCTCCCGCAGGGGTCCCGTCCTCGGGGATGTCCCTGTCGGTGCATCCCCCTGAGGGACAGGTGGCACTGAGCTGCACGGTGGCGATGGGGACAGGTCCTCTGTCCTTCTCCTGGCACCGGGGGGACTTGGGGACAGAACTGGGCACCAGCCCCCACCTGGAGCTGTGGCACGTTGGGGACAATGATAATGGCCACTACCTGTGCCGAGTCAGCAATGGGGACAGCGTGGCTGAGAGCCCCGCAATGAAAATCACAGTCCTGGGTGAGTGGAACCCTCTAACTGCAGGTCACCCCACCCACATCATCCCAATGACACTCTGCATGGTGCCAGCCCTGTCTGTGTCCCTGCAGTGCCCGTGGCCAATGCCACCATCACCCCCGGTCCCCCGACACTCCAGGTGCACCTAGGTGAACCCGTGACCCTGCGCTGCTCAGTGCAGGTGGGCTCAGCCCCTGTCACCTTCACCTGGCTGCACAACGGGCACGAGGTGGCCCGGGGTCCCCTCCTGGAGCTTGGGGCCGTGGATGTGGGACATTCGGGAACCTACCAGTGCATGGCCACCAACCAGCTGGGACAGGATGGGCACCGCATGTTCCCGGCACTCAGCCCGGAGCTGGCCCTGGAGGTGACACCACAGGGAACCACTGGACACCACTGGAATACAGGTAGGGATACAAGAGGTCATTGGGATTGCAGGACCCCTGCAGTGACAGGTGGCCCTGATGTGTCCCCGTCTGTCTCCATCAGTGGCCATAGGACTTGCCGGGTATCTTCCTCTTCCTGGTCCTGCTTGTGAGTGGAGCTGTGGGCTGGCACCGGTGGAAAAACTTGAGTGGGTAACAATGGGGGCTTTGAGGGCCTTGAGGATCTTTGGGGCCACATAAATGTGGGGATGATGGGGCAGAACCCACAGCCCCTGATGTGGGCAGTGCTGGGTGTTCAGGACCCTTGCTCAGGGTCCTGAAGGATATGGGTTAGTGTTGGAGGTCCTTGCAGGGATTTTGCAGTTCTTTCCGTGATCAAGGTGGAATTTGTAGGGTGCCAGGCTTGCGCTTCCAGGGGGCTCAGGGTTCAGAGCTCTGAGGTAATTCAGGAGTTCTAGGGACACCAGGAGGATTCCTAAGAAGAGTTAGGGGCCTGGGACCCCAGAATTACCCCTCCCCTCTTTCCTTTGCAGCTGCCAGGAAGAAGGAGGAAAAGTGAGTTGGGGGCTCAAACCACTCTCTGACCTTTGACCCCAACCCCCAAGCCCTCCCATTCCCTCCCACACTTTATTCCCTCAGAGTCCTCCCGCAGCCCCTGGTCCCCCCAGAGGAGGGGGAGGTGCTGTACACGCAAGTCGAGGGCACCAAGCAGACGGGGGGTGAGTCTGGGCTGGGACACACACAGAGGGGCACATCACCCATGAGTGTCCCCCTGCCCAGATGCCACAGCCAGTGTCTCTTGCAGTGTCCCTCCATATCACCACACTCCAGGATCTCCAGGTGACCTACACAGAGCTGCCAGCAACCCATGGGCGACCGCGGGAATGTGGGGACATCTACGGGAATGTGCTGTGACACTCGGGGAATGGCTGGCACGAGGGGCACTGGGGGCACTGGGAGACTCTGGGAGCTCTAGGGGCACTGTGGGGGCACTGTGAGAATTGGGGGACCTCCACCAATGGACATTCACACATCTGTGCTCCCCAACACTCCTGTGGGTGCCTGACATTCACACGTAGATGGGCACAAGTGGAGGGTCATGTCTGAGGTTGCACAGGGCACCCAGAGCTCCTCATGCCCCCTAAACTTCGAAGGGCTTCCTGATCCCTGTTCCACAACCACCAGTGGTTCCCCATTCCACATCCAAGTGCTAGTAGAACCCTGACAGACCTTCCCATTCCTTCCCCACAGTGCTCCCAGTGCCCCTAGGGGCTCCCTATTTCCCCTCCCAGTGCCTCTCCATTGCTTCCGGTACATCCAGGTGGTTCCCATTCTATTTCCTATTACTGGTGTACTCCCAGTGCCTCCGCAATTTCCCTCTCAGCACTCCCAGTACACCCATGGCTCCTCATCTTGCTCCCTGTGCCCAGGGAACACAGGACTCGTTTCCCTCTTACTGGCACTAAAATGCAGATTTTTGGTTCAGCTGGAAGAGATGTTGTTTTTTTGTTTATCTCTGTCGGGCTTTAGGAATGGGATTCTCCAATTTTGGGCAGTCACTAAAAGCCAGTGCTATGGAATCCTGTCTCCCATCGCAAATCCCTCCTATGCAGTCTTCCCCACGTGATAATGTCACAAATGCCCTAGGGGCATTCCAGAACCTCCTCCTTTTCTAGAGCTGTCAGGATCAGGCCATGCCAAAGGATGGGGTGTGAGAGACAGGAAAAGTTGGATGTCCAGAGACATTTTGGAAAACCTGCATGTGGCAGGGCTGCGTCAGGCCTTGCTTTTGTGGCACAAGGTCCCATGTGTCAGTCAGTCTGTCAGCCATGGCACACTGGGGACAGTGTGATGCTCTGCCAAACCCAGTTCCTGAGCTGCTGAGGGATCAGGAGTCCCACTTTGGGAGAGGACCCTTGGAGGCCAAAGGTCTTAAAAGGCCGAGCATGAGGTGTCCAAGTGTCTGAACCTGTCTTCTCTTGGAGTGTCTGCCTTATCCACGCTGGAACCCAGGAGTCAGAAACTGTCTTGGTTTAAAAGAGAAACATCTCCCAAGGGAAGAAGGAACCATCCTGGAATGGAAAGAGGACCCATCCCTCCAAACTGTTATAACTGTGAAAATTATGGGGCTTCCAGACAAAAATGTAAGAAAAGGAATAATATATTGCTAGGAAATTTACAGAACAGACCAAACAGCAACACAAGGACAGGAATTTCCAACCGGCTCAGGGCTGTTTGTTCATCTTTGGTGCTTTTATGGCCACAGCCAGCAGGGGGCGCTGCAAGGAGCACTCCCGCCCAGCAGGGGGTGCTGCAGGGAGCACTCCCACCCAGCAGGGGGCGCTGCAGGGAGCACTCCCGCCCAGCAGGGGGCGCTGCAGGGAGCACTCCCGCCCAGCAGGGGGCGCTGCAGGGAGCACTCCCGGCCAGCAGGGGGCGCTGCAGGGAGCACTCCCGCCCAGCAGGGGGCACCCCGGTGCCAGCTCCAACCCCTCAGGGGCCATGGCGGCCTCGGGCGGGACGGACGAGCCCAAATTGCTCCTTTGGCAAACTCACACTTTGCACCAATTGGTGCCGGCACCAGCACTGGCAGCGCCTGGGCAGAAGAGATGAAGGCAGCAGCTTGGACACTGGTGCCCAGTGGCAGCAGAGCAGTGTCCCGGCCCAGGCACACACCCTGCGCAACACCCGCCACCGCTCTCCCTGATGGGAGCGGAAGGAAGGCAGCACCCAACCCCAGGCAGGTCTCAGGCCCACAGCAGCACCTCTCGTGCCTTTTCACCATAATTCCTGAAAACCCTCAGACTCTCACAGCCTTTTTGTCCTTCAGTCCTGGCACAGCAGCTCTGGGAATGTTGAATTCCCCTGGCATGTTGAGGAAAGCAGGTGCTCCTTGCTGACACTGCCAGGGCTCCTCAGGGGCTCCACAGCACGTTTGGAGCTGCTGCTCTTCCTGGGCCACTGCTGGTCCTGACACAGCAGCCACGGGGGGGGGGGGGGGGGGGGGGGGGGCGGAATTGGAAGAGGAGGAGGAGGGGGAAAGGAAGGAGGATCAGACCCTTAACGAGCTGTTGTAATTAGGGCCTGGTTTCCGGAATTTCAGCCCTGCTGCTACACCAACCCTGTGCACAAACACGTCTCTGCTGCCTCTCCTGGGGATTTTGGACAGCTGTGGTGGCACTGGACACATTTTGGGGCTCAGGTGCCCCCAGCTCTGCCCACAAGGAGCTTGTTTGGCTGCCGGGAAGGTTTCCTGGAGCTTTTCCTGGTGCTGGACATGGTTCAGTGCCTGTGCCTGTGGCTGGTGCTTCACGCTGGCCGGCCAGGAAGGCTGAGCTGGAGCAGCTGCTGAGGCGGGAGCGGCTGGAGCAGGTGCCCCACGGGAACAGCACCTGGCCATGCAGATGGAGCAAGAGCGCTGGGAACTCCACAGGGTGCTCAGGTGAGGCCCACGGGGCCAGGCATGGTGGGGCACTCCTGCCATTGCTGCTGCCCTGAGATTTTGGGACTGAGCAGTGACACCCATCGGGCTCCAAAGCCGCTCAGGGCTCAGGCACAGCCTCAGAGGAGGTCCCAGAGCCTTGGGGATGATTCAGGTGCTCCTGGGCTTGTTCCTGACAAAGGGCAGTGCTCCGGAGCACAGGGGGCATCCCAAAGGCTCAGCCTGGGCTGCTGGAGCCTGAGTGCTGCTGGCAGGGACAGTGTGAGGGAGCCGGGCCCTTCTCAGCTGGCGCTGCCTGGGGAATTTCTCATCCTCCAGCAGCTCCGGAGCCTCTGCCAGGTGGAATGGGGTTTCACTTCTTCAGGGTTATCTGTACACATATGGCAGAGAGGGCCTGAAGGCCCAGCAAGACCTGTTAGTTTTTAATCCCGTGGCTTTAAAGACGCTGAAAAAAGCTACACAGCTTGGGAGAAAGGACTGTTTGTTGTCAGTTTGGCTCTGATAGAAGTAGAAAAAAATCACAAGACAGCAGCCTATTGTATTGAGAGTTCCTTTTAAAGTCATTAAAACAGTTACCTCTGGGACCCCTCCTCCAGAAGGGGTTGCCCAGCAGGCCTCTGTGAGAAAATGGTATGCTCAAATAGAACACTACTGTCATATTTTTCCAATCACTGAAAGCGCTGTAAAAAATTTGTCAATACAAGAAACAGAGAACTTGAACAGCAGCCAGGAAAAACCAGCTTCAGTAATCAAGGTAGCTCCTCCCTTCTCACCCAAGCAGACAGTGAATGCTTGGTTTACTGATGCTTCAGCCAAAAGAGAAAGAAAAGTGTGGAAATATAAAACTGTAGCCTTACACACTTCCTCTGGTGAGCAGATCATCACAGAAGGGGAAGGCAGTGCTCAAATTGGAGAGCTCACAGCTGTTTGGAGTGTTTTTCAAAAGGAAAAAAAAAAAAAAACTTCCTTTGTTGTATTTACACTGATTCTTATGCTGTTTTTAAAGGCTGTACAGAATGGTTGACCTTTTGGCAACAGAATGATTGGGAAGTTGATAGGATTCCAGTGTGGCAGAAAGAAAAATGGCAAGACATTTTAGAAATTGCAAGTCAGGGAAGTTTTGCAATGGGGTGGGTAGCCTCTCACCAGACAGATGGGAATCCAGCAGGAGAACGGAATAACAGAGCTGATGAATTAGCAAGATTGAGCCCCCTGAAAAAGGAAGAAATCGTTGAAGATTAGGAACGGTTGCTAGAGTGGTTACATGTAAAAAGACAACACAGAGGTGCAAAGGATTTGTACAAAGAAGCTCATGCTCGAGGTTGGACTGCTACCAGAGAAATGTGTAAAACTTGTGTATCAGCCAGCGAGCAGTGTCGCAAACAGCTGGAGAGACATCCTTTAGAAGATGATCCATTACACTTGAGAAGAGGGAAAGGCTTATGGGATGCATGGCAGGTAGATAACATTGGTCCCTTTAAGCGATCAGGAGGAAAACATTTTGTGTTTGTGGGAGTTGAGATAATGTCAGGATTGGTACAGGCCGAGGCCTTCAAAAGGGCTACAGGAGAAAATACTGTTAAAGCATTGCAGATATGGTTTGGAACTTTCCCAAAACAACAAGAAATTCAATCTGATAATGGGTCTCACTTTACTGCTAAAGTAATGCAAGATTGGGCACAAAGTGAAGGAATAAAATGGGTTTTCCACACCCCTTACTACCCTCAAGCCAAAGGAATTGTAGAAAGGACCAATGGTCTCCTGAAACGGCTTCTGAAACCACAGGAAGGAAACTGGGATGAATGGCTGCCTAAAGCTGTTCAGGGTGTTAATGAAAGATGGGGGTGAATGGGTGCTGGAAAATCAATGCTTTTTGCCCCAAAGCTCTAACCATAATTCCTTCATTAAAAGGACCTGCTAATCCTAAGGATACAGCCCATTATCCTGGACAACCTGTCTTAGTAGACCTCCCTATGGTAGGAGAGGTACCACTTGTGCTGAAAACTCCATTGAATAAATTTGCATGGGTAGCATCTGATGCTGTAGGAAAACAACATCGGATAAATACCCGTTGGATTATTCCATCATTCTAACGTACTGCCACTAGATGGCAGATTTTACTGTGTTTATAATTGCAGGTGAACTCCAAGGGACATTTGGAATGACATAAAAGCCAGATAGCCATGCTAACAGTAATAATACTCCTCTACATCTTACCATACCTACATGGCCAAAGCCCAGCTGAATGGCCATGGACTCATGCTACCATCAGGTACACCAGTGCTCCAGGATCCTGCCCTGGATCCCAACTTAGCGACCGTAGTGTTGCATGACTCCGAGGTATACCATCAAAATGAGTGGGGCTGGGATCGAAAGGACTGGGTCCGGATGCTCACTGGGACAATTGGTGAAAAGATTGAGGTAGGATGCAGAAAGGTAGAGGGATCCTCCCATGAGAAAGCCACCTCCATTGCAGTAAGTGGAAAATTTTTGGAACCAAACATAACTAGTAGTTTGCATCCCGACATTACAGGGGAACTTTGTCCCACTACAGCTTGGAGATGCAAAAGACAAACTCCTTTTTTGTTGTGTTGTTGGCCAATTACGTCACATAGGTTGGTTTGGTTAAGGTGAAATTGTGCCAGCAGTCAGTAGGTTCATGCTCACAAAGCCTGGTGATTTCAACATTGTTGGTGCTGGGGTCTAAGACAAGTCTCACTCCAATGTGAGGTGTTTTCGATGTGGGCGGAATGGCCATATACAACGAGACTGTCAAACTACAAATGTTTGGTGCCATATCTTTCAGCGTAACTCACATTCCACAGACGTTTGCAGATATAAGTCAAAAAATGGCAAGCCAAGCGTGAGGGGACGCGACATGAAGACACCAACTGCGTGCCGAGTCACCCAAGTACCTCCGGTAGCCCCTCGTTATTCCCTGCCTGCAAACGTCAGCCAGCCACCGCAACAGGTTCCTTGCTCCCTGCCGGTCAACTTCAGCCAGCAACAGGAGGGAGCCTCGGCATGGACTTGGCAACCGCAATAGACATTGTACTTAAAGACTCTAAACCTTTAAAGGTTCCTACTGGGGTTTGTGGACCTTTAGTTTTAAATGGACAATCTTATGGAGCTTTATTATTGGGACGATCTTCAACTATTTTACAGGGACTAACTGTTGAACCTGGAGTTATCGATGTGGATTATACAGGTGAAATTATGATTATGGTTCATACACGTTTTCCTCCTATCAGTATTCCTGCAGGAAGCCGCATAGCTCAGCTGATTCCACAACAGCAGTTGATTAAGGAGGCCCAAGCACCACTGTGAGGAACTGGTGGATTTGGATCTACACGAGGTTTGGTATTACTTACTCTTACAATGGATCAGCGCCCTGTTGTGGAGGCTATATTATGTTTTGCTCAACAGGAAAGGCGACTTTGAGCCTTATTGGATACAGGTGCTGACATTACCATAGTTGCTAAGCGTCATTGGCCATCTGATTGGCCACTGCAAAATTGTCTAGAGGCAGTTGAAGGGGTTGGACGTGGATTTTACAAAAATTGGCTACAATTATTTCTGAAAGAGCTGTTTCTCGGAGAGTGGAGGATGTACCCATTGACATTACTATTTTACAGGGAAAAGATCACCTCATGGGTGCTCTCACACAGCTCACAACGGATCATCAGACACTTGTTTTGGAATGGCTTTTTACATCTGTGCAACCTAGGACGCAAGGACCTGCTGAGGTACAATATAGCAGTAGAGGTTATGTGTGTGTTATTGCTCCCACAGGACCCATTTGGGTACCCAGCAAATGGATTCGTCCAGTGATTGATGACGGAGGCTGCTCCTCCTCCACCTCAGACCCAGGAAGAAGAGGAACAAGAGGAGAGAAAGCACCTGAGGGATCATCTGGCAGTGCAACCCCTGGTCCAAAAACTCGAGAGTCTTCTGAAGAGGACCATTGAGTGGTCAACTCTTTCTGATTTGGAAGAGTTTGCTATTTACCAATCTTCATTATTTGCTGATCAATTTGGGCTGGGAAAGAGACAATGTTTACGCTGTAATAAAAAATGTAAGAGAGGTGCATGGGTATTGATAAAATGTGGTAGATATAAGGAAAATTGTTGGTTGCATCAAACACACTTATGGCAACCTGTGTGTCTTATTTGTACTGAAAAACTGCAACATACTAATTGGCAGCGAGAGGCTTTGGCATTAATTGACACTCACTTTTCCTCAGGAGGTGAACAACGTGATCGCTGGCAACCTTCTCTTGTAACTGTAGGGTATGTTGTTGAAAATTGTAAGAACAGGTATTGATTTTTAGTAAGTTGGTGTCTCTTGTTTGCTATCCAACAGATAGAGTGGTTTGCTGCTACAGTAGTACTAAAATCTGTCTGTTCTCGGGATATCCCAGAAATTACACGTCACTGTTGTATACAAGAACATCAATGGGATGATGTTATTAAGGGGCATCTTTGGCCTGAATCTAGGCATGGTAATCTTAGAGGTGCTAATCGCTTCTTTCATCCTGACTGATGCATGGATACCAACACAACCCAAAACTAATGTGTGGGTTACCCTGGCAAATAAGACTGGGCAAGATGCTATATGCCTGTCTTTATCAACACCAGGTAATCCTTTTTCTACATGCTTGGTTGGTATCCCACTTGATTCCTGGCCATGTCCTGATGCACTTTCAGTCTGTAACATTTCAAATCCGAAGAACAATGTTAATTTTTGGAACTCATGGGTTCCATATTTAAAGCATGCATCTTTAGAACCCCAAAGAGTTGGAATTGATGGGGTCAGTTCGAGCTGATGCATGTGTGATGTTCAATTACTCTAGAAAATCTTCACATCAGCCAGTCACAGTTTTGGTAAATACATCTCTTTCAGTGTATCGAAATGCTTCACTGTGGTGCAATTATTGCTACTATCTCAGAGTCCACAAACACTCCTTTTGCTTTGCCCCCAGGTGTGTTTTTGATTTGTGGGGACAGAGCTTGGCCAGGCATACCATCTAGATTGAGAGGAGGACCATGTACCTTAGGAAGACTTACCTTGTTTACTCCTAATGTGTCAATGATTTTACAGGCACGTCGAAGACATCTTCGCATTAAAAGATTGGCTCATGCTTACAAATCCGACTGTCAGGATAATGTCAAATTTTGGTCAACTGCACAAATTATAGCAGCATCTATTCTTACTCCAGGTGCTGCTAATGCAAGAGCTTTATCTTAACTTGATAAACTTGGCTGTTGGTTAGCAAAACAGACTAATGCTACCTCTATAGCTCTATCACAACTTTTGACTGACGTTGATTCTGTTCGTCATGCTACTTTGCAAAACCGAGCAGCTATAGATTTTTTGCTTTTAGCACAAGGCCATGGATGTGAAGACATTGAAGGAATGTGTTGTATGAACCTTTCTGATCATTCTGTGTCCATTCATAAACAAATAAGTGATTGGAACAGCTTGCTACTCACTTGCAAGAATACACTGGATTAAGTTTAACTGATTGGCTAAAGTCATTACATTTGGGGCCATGGCTGACATCTCTTTTACAGCACCTTATAATAATTGCACTTGTAATTGTGGTTGTACTTCTGCTTGTTCCGTGCATTTTTCAATGTTTGCAGAAAAGCATGACACGCATAGCAGAGTCTGCCATGAGTCATGCTTTTCTTGCACAAAATAAAAAAGGGGGAATTGTTGAGAATTGATTAGAAAGCCATGGACACAACTGTGGATATGGCTCGGCTGAGGCCTTGTTGCAAAAGAGCAGTTCCTGCTAAGTAGTAGCTAGGCCTTGCTCTTAAGCAGATTTTGCTGAACAGCAGTGTTTGCTTTTAAGAGACTTTTGCAAAAGCAATAGAGCTAGCATAATCTGCAGAGTTAGTCGATAAGTAATACATATGTCCATTGTTCAATCAAGGCCTTAACTTCCAGGGAAGCACGTAGCAAGCGAGGTATAACCCTGGGATGGATACTATATAGCAATAAGTATAAGAATAAGGGAAGTAGGAGCAGCAGGATAGCACGTATGCTTTTTGGCTAGAAATTCAGTAGGCGTGATTATCTCACACTTGCAATAACCAATAATAAGAGAAGGTGTACATAGTAAAAACCAATAAGATTGTACTAAAATGAATAATGCTGATTTATGCTGCGTTGGGCTATAAAACTGTCTGATGCTCTCAATAAAGTGGATTATGCTTTATCAATCACATTGATTGGCTGGTTGATCCCCTCGCTATTCCTCCACGAGCGGCTCCGCACCTCCGCAGCTCTGCAGCTCGGGGAGCTCAGCCTGAAAGTCACTGCCAACATTGATTTGTCTAAAAGCAATAAGTAAACAGAGGTAAGAAAGGCAAGTGGTGTGTCAAGAGACACATCCCGTGGACCCACAGGCTTGAACCCCTCCCAGCTGACTCGAAAAGAGCAGTTCTGCTGGCCAGTCCTCAAATTTGCCATCCTGTAATCCCTATGGCAAAACTCACGGCCGAATGGGGGCTCTTGCTTTCCTTTTCATGGTGCCTCTCCTTTCCACCTGAAAGAGATGAAAAGAATGCTGCAGATAAAAATCATTCTGCTGCCATGTGTCGGGAGCTTTCCTTCTCATCCTCAGCATTGCAAAGCACCAATTCCTCTGTCCCAACAACCCTCAGTTTGCTGTAATTGCTACATTTCATTTGCAACTTCTGAGGTAGGACCCCCCAGATGGTTGCAGTATCCTCAAGAGGGGAAGCAGGAAGGCATGCACTGCTGCCTTCAGTCTTGGGACCAGCGAGAAGACCCAAAGGAACGGCGTGGAAGTTGTGCCAGGGGAGCCTTAGGTGGAATATGAGCAAGGGGTTCTTTAGCCACAGGATGCTTGGGCACTGGAACAGGCTCCTCAGGGAAGGGGTGACAGCAGCAAGGCTGCCAGAGCTCAAGAATTGTTTGGACATTGCTCTTGGGCACAGGGTGTGATTGTTGAGGCTGTCCTGTGCAGGAATTTTGTGGATCTATTTCAACCATGCCAATTCAGTGATACTGTCATTGTGTTGTTGAGAAGAACCACACAAGATGGTATTGCACAGCTGCCTCTGACCGAGATGCAGAACCAGCCCTACAAGCACAGAAAAAAACATCAACAAATGTGTACCAATATCTCTAGAGAAAAGAGATCCCATGGAGGTGTCAGAGGAAAAAATCTACAAATATATCAAAGGATTATGTACCTGTAAGTAAGGAAAGTATGTAAGTACATAATAATGGCTGTAACCAGGCTGGTTTTTGTAGGTGAAAGCCAGTATTGGAGGACAAGCCTTTGCAACTGCTTGCATGCCCTGAACAGCAGGGATCATGGAGGAGAAGTTCCATCTTTGTGGTTTTAAAGCTTTGGTGGAAGTGTGAGCAGAGCCAGAGCCCAAGAGGATTTGTTGACCCCAAAGTCCTGAACTCCTCAGTAAGGAGCAGATGGTTTTGGTGTCAGCACAACATAGTTTTAGGACTTCAGTGGGTACCAAGCACTTTGAATGGGATCATCAGTGGATAAGAATCTGAAATTGCCCCATGACACCTCTCTGCGTCACCTAGGGAATGGTCTGCATTTCAACTGGAGGCATCAGTATTCCTAGAGAAGTTGGAGCCCACTGTCATGTGTATCCTGCTCTGGGGAAAGTGAGCACAGACCATGGGTGTCATGGCTGGTGGGACAGGCAGCTGGAGCCTCCTGTCTTTCTGTTGGTGGTTTGAGGGCAAACGGGGATTTCCTTACCTTGGGGAGTGGCAGAGTGCTGCGGGGATGCCTGGCGGCTGGACGAGGAGATGACGGATGTGGATGCAGAGGCCAGAGCTGGCGCTGAGGACAGAAGGTGTGTGGTCAGGGAGCACTGAGGAGCAGATGCTGCAGCTGCTGCTGCTCCGCTGCTCCACCAGTGTTCCACCAACGGCTGCAGCAGGAGGAAGACAACACTGGTTGCTACGGGCACAGCCAACATTCCATGCAGAACCCAGGGTGCCCAGGGGACGCAAACAGCAATGGGCCACCTTTGCCTATTTTACTGCTTCTGGTGCAAGTTTGCTCTGAGCATCATCCTCCCACTGGGCATTTGTGCTCAGTCCTCTGGATGGGCAAAGCAGGGCAGGGGCAGCTCTGGGTCTCCTCCTCTGTGCTTCTCTCTAAGGTGCCTCCAGCTGCAGCTGTGCAGGAGCCTGGCTCTGTCAAAGGACCCAGAGCACATTGCCTGCACTGGAGAAGCAGAAGGACTCGTGCTGCTGGCTCTCTTTTGGCTCTGAGAGGAGCAAGAAATTACAACTTCTTCTGTGGAGAACCAACTCCAAAGCTTTCTCTCAAAGTGGAGGCATTCGTGCTGCCCTTTTCTAAATTGTTTGGTGCCTAATAATGTTGCCTGGTGTGTTCCCTCCTTTGGGGTCCTGAGCTGGTCTCTCAGCTCAACACTCATTCCTTGAAACTTGGAGAAACAGGTTGTTTTCCAGGTGAAATGATGGGACAGGCCAGCAGCAATTCCTTAGCAAAGAGTTGATGCAGAATTCCTAGGGTCTTTCTTCCCGCTCCCATGAAGGAGCCAAATGTTCATCTCAAAAGCCTGTTGGATTCCTCTAGGAGACTAACAGTAACAGAATTCCTATTTCACACCTATGGTCTTCCCATTTGTTTCCTACTATGTCCCAGATATGGCAAAACCCAGCAGGTTTGGTTGCCTTTCCTTCCTGAGCTTAAGTAAAGCAAATCTTGCTTCCTTCCCTGGCTGCTTGTTACACAGACAGCAGCAAAGGGAGGGGCAGCTGTAGCAAGGCCCACTGCAAAGCTGATACTTTGTGGGCTCCAAATGCTGCCTGGCTCCATCAGACAAGGGCAAGCTTGTATCAGTGTCCCAGAAGCAGCCTGGCAATTGCCCCTGCCTTGACACCCCTCCTTCCGTGCTCCCCAGCTCCCAAAGCCTGGCCAGGGAATGCCTTTTCCTGGGCCAGCTAAAGGGGCGAGTTTGATGCTTCTTTGGTGCCGATGCCAAAGCTGTGAGAAGTGAGAGGGTAATGTTCACACGAGCTTTGCTTCGGATGAGGAGGTTGCTTCGAGGCCAAGAGTGGGAGGCTGGTCCTTTCAGGAGAAACTGAACTGAACTACTGCTTTCTTTTTAGTGACACGTGGCTATTAATGTTACAGAATCAGAGAGGTTAGAAAAGTCCTTGGATGTGGCCAAGTCCATCTGTGCACCAAAACTCAAGAAAGCTTTGTTGCTGGGTTAAAGGACTAAAGCCTGCAGCTTTTATCCCTGCAAGCATAGTGAGACAAGACCAAGTCATTTAGAACAAATGCCTGAATTAAACCAAGCCTCCCTTTGCAGTCCCAGGTGAGATTTTCAGGAATCAAAGGATGAAACCCCACCGTTATTCCATTGGCAGGAATGGGGACACACCTTTGTAAGTCCCACCAGCTGAGCAAGGGGCTGGGCCTGCGGGAGGAGGCACGTGCCCAGATTCTTCTCTCGGGCAATGCTGTGTTTGTAACACCAACATGGAACAACAGTGCTTGAGGATTTCATACAGACAAAAGACAAAACAGAACAAACTTTGGTTTAATGAACAGGACAGCTTTTGTCTTAACACACACTAAATGAGGAAAGGAGGAGCATAACCAACAACACCAAACCTCTTCCATTTACGAATACATCTAATACAACTAATCAAATTCTAATCATACTAACAAATCTTAGCTAAGCAATTGAGAAATGCCTATCTAGTAAACTAAAGAGAAGAATAAAGCAGCCTAAAATCTTCAGAAACAATCCTATTTCTATCTAGTCCTCTTGACGGCTAACTCTTGCTAGGCCTGGAGAGCTGCAGGGCTAATTTGGTTTTTTCTTCTTAGCCAGCGGCTCTGCTTCCTTCCGTGGGAGATGTCTTCTCCTGTGTGCGTTCCTTTCCTTCATGGTTGCAAACACCCTGGTAAGATAAGGAAACAAACCATCCATTGTTCATTCAATACACACCATTAAACCCATCTCCCAGATTTCATTTCTCTGTATTTCTCTGTCTTTCCAGGCTGAGACACCTAGGTGAATTTTTCAGCACCATGAATCTTTGTTGTTTCAGTTCCTTGCGATTTCTTTCTCTTTTTCCTCAACCTCTTTGAATTCCACCAGCAGCATCCAAGCAAGCTCTGGTGTGCCTATTCCTACTTGTCTGAGCTGTGCCTTGTTGGGGCACGGCAAGGTTCCAGTCTGAATGCTGGGCTTTAAGTGAGCAGGTTTTGGTTGAAGTGGGCTGTAAACACGTTGAGCACAGCTGCGAGGGGCCCATCCTCCAATGCCCTGGGCTTGCCCCGTGGTGCCTTTGGGAAGGGCCAGCGTGTTTTAAGTGCCAGGGCCCGGGCTGTGAGCAGCCAGAGGAAGAAGTTGCGCACGTTGGCACTGCCGCGCAGGGAAAGGGGCCTCCCGCCGAGCGGGGCGGCTGGGCCGGGTGCAGCAGTGGACACTCCGCCTTGCAGGCCCTCTTGAGCCTTCCCTTGCCTGTCTCCCCACGCTCCTTTTCTGGGAGGGCTTTGGCTCCTCTTTGCTCACGCACCTTCTGGAAAATAAAGGATCCTCATCAATATTTCCTTCCTCCCACAAAGCTGGAAATCAGAGCGTCCAGCGCAAAAATCTTTTGGCCTAATGAAATTGCTCCAAACCCTGAAGAGCTGAGAAAATGCCTGGATTTGGAGGTGGGGCTGTGCTGGTGGGGCTGTCAACACAGCACCTTGCAGGAAAAAACACCTCCTTTCTACTGCCCACAGGCCTGTGTTAAATACATGGGTGTCTTCAGATCTACATTTTTTAATATACTTCTCTTCCTAACATCTCTCTATCCTTATGTTTCCTCCACAAATACCTATGGAATGGATTTCAATTCGGGTCCAATTAGTGAAGACCCATGGTTACCCACTTTCTATTCCCCTAAATGATCTCTCTCTCTGTGAACCAAAATCGAGTTTTCCTGTAAGAATAGTTGGAGCGGAGGCACAGCACCGCACGTCATTTTTGGGGAGTCTGCTGGGATGCTGCGAAAGATCCCTGAAAATCTGCAGCATCTCCATGAACGTAGCCAGGATTGGAGATGTTAGCAAATGGTGGGAAATGAAGGATCTGATTGGCATCAGTGAGGGTGCCAGTCCCTGAGAAAGCAGTCTACAGAGAGTCAAAGCTGATTTGGTGAAGGGGCTGCGTTGTTGGGTCAAAGGGGTGCTCCAGAATTCCCTATTTCAGAGCAGCAGCACAATGAAGATCATGGCAGCATCTGCTCTGCCTTTCCCAGGGCATGGGACCTGGCAGAGCTGCGTCTTGCATGGCTTACCAGCAGGTTTGTCCCCTTCTCTCAGTTTCTTGACACTGCTGGCTTGTCTTGACTTTCTTCCCACTCACCTGAGCAAGAGTGCGGGCAAGTCTATGTTCTTTTTTCCAGGAGTAGTAGTACTCCACACACTGTGCCACAGTCTTACTTGGAATCTGTTGTGGAAAGAAAAAGAAGGAATGTGAAATGGCCATCCTGTAGTGTGGGTGGGAGAAGAAGTAGAGGATGGGGTAAACGAGGAAGTAAAAGCATGGAGTAAGTGGAGTAGGGCATAGAATGAAATAAATAGGGAGTAAAAGAGACATTCTGCCACATGGAAAGCCATGTCTTATGCTGTGTAATGCATAACACATGTGATGCACAGATCAACAGCAAATCCACCCAGCACCGTGTTTCTTTCCCTTCCAGTCTTCCTGGCACAATATGTTGAGGAAGCAGCAGCACAAGCATGCGACAAATGTGACAGAATAAACCTGTGTCTTCCAAAAGAGCTTGGAGGAAAGGGCTGGAGAGGCACAATCACTGCTTTTCATCCACAGGAAAAGGGATGCCCCATATCTTTATTATTCCTATATTTTTCATCTAGGAGAAGAGCGAGACTGAATTGCAGTATTTGGAACCAGAAATAAGCAACATTTCCCTCTTATGATCTGCCAGTGTAAAGAACGTCCTATGGCTTTACCTGCTTCTGGATGAGATGAAAATCCTTGCCATAGGTGTGAAAAGCCTTTTGGAAGGACTCCTTCTCCTCAGGTGTCCATCTGTCAGAGCCTGGCAAATAAAAGCAGCAGGTAAATTGATGCTTCTTGCCACTTGAGGTAGATCCCACTGGCCACCAAGAGGCAATTGGCGCTATCCATCATTCACCTGTGCACGTGTCTGCTCCCTCAGAAAGTAAGGAAGGCAAGAGCAGGCATTGCCCAGGGCAAAAAGCACGGGAAAGAAGTCAGGCTGAAGGACTGGATGCTGCTGCTTTCCCTGCCCCCAGAGAAGATGAGACCTTGTGCAGGTGTTGCCGTTGAAGCGTAAACGCCTGACATGGCAGCTAAGGGGAGGGCAGCATCTGTGAGTGAAGGAACAAGCTCTGCTTTGGTTACCTGTGTAATGATAATCAGCCAAGGGGTGGCCTTGAGGTGTTGGAGGCCCCCCTGAGAGCAACATCTGCAGAGCCTCCTGCAAGATCAAAGGGACACAGGCTTCAGCTACCCAACCACATGGAAAAGAGTCAAGAAACATAAACACTGCCTTTCATCTACTTTGCCTCTTCAAGCATTCCTTCCACTGGCCCTCTTATGGGTCAAACCTTGCGATTTGCTGCCAATCCCTCATTTCTGCTACCCAGTCCTTTAGTTGTGCTCCCCAAGAGTGGCATGTGGCTCACCAACTCCAGCATTTTGCTCCTCCTGCACCCAGAATTGTCTCAGCTTGCTGAGGCTTCTGTGAGTTTTCCCTCAATCCACCCCAAAATGTCTTGGAGAACCAAGATCTCCCCTGGAGACTTGCAAGGCAGCAGGCTGTGGGTCCTTGGGCCAGTGCCTCCAGGAGAGATGTTGTCCTTGCCAGAGCCATTTGGGCTGAGCCTTGTGTGAGAGTCCATGTGAGCCTCTCGTCTGTTTCTGCCCAACGACCCTCGCCTGAGGCCTGCGCTGGCCAGGGATGGGAGGAACGCCAAGTGACTGTTCCGCAGGTGATGCCTACCAGGACTGGTTTCTCATGACAACTAGTCACGGGGCGCTGACTCAACAAAGCTCCCACAGATGGAAGAACAATGGACTGGTCAGTATGGGCTGCCTGCGTATGTTCATGACAACAAAGATGGTTTGATGTGCCTTTAAGCATCTTGTTTCCACCTGTTCCTCAGTGTAACGATCTCCACATACAATAGTCCATAAATCTTCCCACCTTTTGGCCATAAGCCACTCGCTTTAGGAAAGGACTATAAAAGTGACTTTCTCAGAGGAGACCCCCGAGATCTTCCCAGATGGCAACAGACATCTATTGGCTGGCTCCACGAGGATTCGTCTGCCTGTCTTGGTAACTATAATCCCAACCCCCCTTTTCTCTCTCTCTCTGACCCCTATCGCATTTTGGTTGGCACTAAATAAAGTGCATTTCTGCAAATGTAAATAGGTTTTGTCCCCTGCTGTGTCTTTTGAGCTCTGAGGTCCATAAAAGACCCCGTCACAACTCCCGCTCGTGTTGGGCGGATCATGACATTATTTGGCGTAATTGGCAATTGGATTCCCAATACTGGAGGAGTTGGGGTTTTCTGTGTACTTTGTACCAGGGGAAGACCTGTGCCATTTCAGCTGCACCTAGCCTGTCAGTGCTGTAAGGACTGAACAGTGTTAGAAAGCAATGGAGGTGGTATTGGGTTCTTCTCGCAATCTGCACACAGACCCAGGTGGATAATCAACTCCATTTCAGTTATCGGAGAATTTTTTGAAAGGATCTCAACTGAGCAAAAGATGGGACTTGTGTTTTTTGTTGTTTGCTGCTTGGTGTAGTTGAGGAGACAACCATTGTGCAACTAAAGAGAACCTCCCAAGTGGTTTGGTATCCTCAGCCACCCAGGGAAGAGAGAGGGTTGTCCCCAGCAAAAGTCTGGGTGTTAAGTCTTGACCTCCCTGAAGTGGTTTTCCCCCTCCCACATAATCATAACTCGCAAAATATTGTTATTTATAGAATTATATATTTATTATTTTCATTATAAATATGTATTTACTTGTTGCATAGTTGTTGTATTTGACTACTTGGGATTGCGAAAGACTAACTGTTTTTGTAATTAAGTTAGTACCTCCCATAGTGTGTCTCTTCACCAGCTCCAGGGACAAGAAGGCATTCACAGTTTCAGCTGTGCTTTTTTTGTAACTTAAAGTGTGTCTCCCTGAGAGTAGTTTTAGCCCTTCGTAAAAATTTCTGAAAATTATAAAGCTGCATTTTACGCTTTACTAGCTAAGTATAATGCCAGACCCTCCCAAGGTGGGGAAGACTGGGCACACACTAATTCGTTTAATTTAGAAAATGTGATTGATTGGATACATTCTTTGCAACTTGAAACAAAATTCAAACTGAGCAAGAAAAATAAATCCACACTTGGCTCAGTTCTAGGTGCTCGTCTTTCAGCTGCTGTAGAATCTCGTTTTAAACGAGTGAGTGAGGAAAATGCAGTGATAGACTCCTTGCAAAACCTGGTGCAAGCTTTGCAAAAACTATTACAGGAGAAAACAAATCAGATAGAAACTCTGCAAAACCAAGTAGAGCAGGAAAGGAATCACAGCTATTTGCTACAACTATCACATGCCTCACAACAGCAGATACACCTAATGAAACAGAAGAAAAGGAAACATATCACTTAAAGCAGACATACCCACAGAGAGAACTGGTACACATACAAAATTGTGGGGAAAATTGCTGCTCTAAAATGGCACCTCTCGTTAAAACTGAATATAGACACCTGAACGATGAGGATTTTGACCCCCATATCACCTCCAAAGAAATACCATACACTGCTACTGAATTGGCCAAATTAAAGAAAGAATACTCATGCCTCCCACAAGAATCTGAGACCGAGTATGTATTTAGAGGTTCACTCACTGGAGGAGATCAAATTAAATTAAGTGAACAAGAGGCCAGTGGGTACTGGGGGCCTGGAGTTTTCTTAACAACTGGAAACTCTCGTGTTCCATGGTCTCTGACACAGCGTGCAGCCTACTGGACTGGGGGACTTAGCCCCCTAGAAAGAGCTGATCCTCTAGCAATAACTGGCACCCCAGACCCACTCTTTGAAAACATTCATAAAGCTGCCTGTTTGCAAATGATACATGAACGAATACGAAACCCTAGCTATGAGTCACCAATGCAATTACCTGTAAAGTCTGAAATTATGACACCTTTAATTCGGGATCTCCCTGAATCTCTGAAACCTACAGCAATCCTTCTTCAAAAAATAAGCATCTATAACACCTGTAGACAGGCTTGATAGATTTCTTGCTCTAGTATGTATGCCCAGGAAGGAAATGATAACCAGGGTTAGAGGGCCCTGCCTCTAGCCAGGGAGAGGCACAGGACAGCCAGGTCTTTTGGATGGAGTAGATCCAATGGCCTGGCACATCAGAGCTTTTAGTTGATCCTGGTGCACAGTGCACCCTAATGCCACTGGGACATGTGGGGGCTGAACCTGTTTCCATTGCTGGGGTGATGGGGGGATCACAGGAATTGAATCTGCTGGAGGCTGAAATGAGCCTGACTGGGAAGGGGTGGCAGAAACATCCCAGTGTGACTGGCCCAGAGTCTCCATGAATTCTGGGCATACTCTTCCTCTGGAAGGGCTATTACAAAGACCTAAAGGGACTCAGGTGGGCTTTTGGAAAAACTGCTGTAGAGGCAGAGGGCATGAGAAATTAAACACCTTGCCTGGACTATCAGAAAACCCATCTACAGGAGGTTCCTGAAGGTGAAAATGCAACAAGTACCAACTGCCACCTCAACAGCACACATCCAGCAGTGTCAGATGAATCAAGATATCATTATCCCCACCCATAAAATTTTGGCTAGAAAGTCAAAAGGTGCTCAGTAAAACCCACTCACCCTTCAACAGCCCCAGTTTCCCTGTGGGCAAATCTGTCAGACAATAGAAATTGACTGTAGGCTATTGTGCCTTGAATGAAGTGACTCCACTGTGGGAGCTAAGACAGAGTACTGTGGATTTAATCAGCATAAGCAGCTTGATAACCAAGATGCCTTGGCAAGAGCAAACAGAGCTTTGAAGACTCCATGAAGATTGGATCAAGACTGGAGACAGGAAAGAAGAATGAATCAAGTAGAAATATTGGAAAATGTGTAAGCTTGTCTATATGATGTTTAACCCAACCAATGTAGTAAAAAATGACCAGCTTTCCTAAAAATGGTATATAAGCACGTGTAGCTGTGAGTAAATTTGGATTCTGATCAGCAGTCAGTAGACCCCCCTCTCTCCCAGTTGTTGATTCTCCAGTGCTGAGCGCTGCCGTGCTGGACACGCTGGATCTCCAGGAGGAGCTGGAGCCCAGGCAGCAAAGTGGCACCATTGACATTGCCAATGCATTTTTCTCCATTCCTTTGGCAGCAGAGTGCAGGCCTCAGTTTGCTTTCACCTGGGGGGACGTGCAGTACACCAGGAACCGACTGCCCCAGGAGTGGAAACACAGCCCCACCATCTGCCATGGACTGATCCAGGCTGCACTGGAAAAGGGTAAAGCTCCAAAACATTTGCAATCATCAATAACATCATTGTGGAGGAACAGGGCAATAAAAGTATTTGAGAAAGGAGAGAGGATCATCCAGATTCTGCTGGAAGGAGGTTTCACCATGGAGAAGAGCAAAGTCAAGGGAGCTGCCTGAGAGATCCAGTTCCTGGGAGTGGCAAGATGGACAGAGCCAGATCCCCACTGAAATGATCATGAGATCATCACAGTGTCTCCACCAAGCAGCAAGAAAGAAACACAAGCTTTCCTAGGGGCCTTAGGTTTTTAGAGAATGCATTCCTGAGTGCAGCCACATTGTGAGCCCTCTCTACCTGCTCACCCTAAGAAGAACAATTCCAGCTGTGGCCCTGAACAGCAACAAACCTTCACCCAGACCAAGCAGAAAATCGCTCATGCAGTGCCCTTGGCCCAGTCAGGACAGGACCAGAGGTGAGGAATGTGCTTTACTCTGCAGCCAAGAACAATGGCTTGTCCTGGAGCCTTTAGCAGAAGGTGCCTGGGGAGACTCGAGGCTGAACACTAGACTCTAGAGTCAAAGTTACAGAAACTCTAAAGCCAACTACACTCTGAAAAAAAGCCCAAAAAACAACAAAAGAAAAACAAACCAACAAAATCTTACCTGCCGTTAATAAGAAAGTTCAAGCCACCTCAGAAAAACTATCACAAAAGCACAACTCCTCCTGGCACCCTGACTCCCAGTGCTGGGGTGGATGTTTATAGAAAAGGCTCCTCTACCCACCACGCCACCCACACCACATGGAGCCCATGGATTGCTCTCATCACACAGCATGGCCAGATTAGAAACACAAATCACCCTGAAATTTTAAAAACACTTAAAACCGGCCACAAGATAAAACTTTAGTCTCACTAACAAAAAGGAGCAGAAACAAGTAACCCAGGCTAAAAAGCTCCACCATACAACCAACTACCAGCACAAGAAACACGCTGTGCTCTTGTCACTGACAGTTTCTGTCTCATGGTTGAGATGAACCAGAAGTGGAAAGTGGCTGCAGGGAGCCCCACACGACGAGTCACACAAGCTACTGAAGGAGAAGGTGAATCAAGTGCACTTGCTGAACTCAAAGCCATTCAGCTGGCCCTGGACACTGCTGAAAGAGAGAACTGGCAAAGCTCTACCCTTATACTGAATCATAAATAATAACCCATGGTATGTGGAGTTAGCTAAGAGGTAAAAAAAGGCCAGCTAGCAACATAAAGGAAAACCAATTGAGGCTGCTGATGAGTGCAAAAACATTGCCACTCAGACAAACTCTCTGTAAAAATCCATCATTTAGATGGCCACGTCCCCAAAAGTCAGGCTAATAAAGAACACTAAAACAAGGAGCAAGTAGATCAAGCTGCAAAAATAGAGATGTCACCAATAAATTTAAATTAGCAACATAAGGCTGAGTTGTTCCTAGCTCAATAGGCCCATAGTGTCTCAAGCCATCAAGGCAAAAATGCCACCTATAAGTAGGCACAAAACTGAAAATCACATTTAACTATAAATTGCATTTCTCAAGTTATCCACAACTGCAAGACATGTGCTAAAATCAAGCAAGCCAAACAGATAAAGCCTGTCTAATATGGGGGACAAATAAAAGTATAAAGAAGCCCAGCAAATGAACTACATCACACTGCCTCAAACCCCCCAAGGCAAGTGCTACGTGATCACAATTGTAGAAGCCACCACTAGATCATTAGAAACCTACCCTGTACCTCACACTTCTACTCAAAACACCTTCTGAAGCCCAAAAAAGCAAGTCCTATAAAGACACAGCACCCCTGAGAGAATCGTCAGACAACAGGACCCATTTCAAGAACAGCCTTAGAAACACCTCAGCCAAAAACCAGGATATGGAATAAATAGATCATATCCCTTATCACACACCAGCTGCCAGGAAAGTTGAACTGTACAACAGACTACTTCAAATTACCCTAAAGGCACTTGGCAGGGAAACATCCAAAAATTGAGAAATGAACTTAACAAAAGCCACCTAAATAGCCAACACCTGAGAGTCCATCACTCAAGCAAGTCCTGCCCAGTCTGAAGCCTTGCACACAGTGGATGGGGATAAAGTTTCTGTAGTGCACATAAAAGGTATTTTAAGACTGTTTAGATTAGGCCCACCTCAAGCAAAGGCAAACCAATCTGTACAATTGTTTCTGCTCAAATCCTAGTTACACTTAGTTGGTAATGCAGAAAGATAAAGAAACCCATTGAGTACCACAGAAAAAACCTAATCTTAAGTGAGAACTGTGTGTAAAGTTTCACTGTGGATAAAAATATATAGCAGAGTTGAAAGAAGGTATTAATTCAGGTAGGATGCAGATGGTAATAGAATAAGGAGTAGATCATGTCTGAAGTTGCAATGCAAGATGCAAGCAGAAGTATACATTCTATCACCATCTGCTGAAACCAGGTGGCAGGGCTCCTTATCTCTTCCATGACCCATCCTCAGATCTCCTTCCCACAAGGAGTTATACCTTATGGGAGATGCCCCACCCAAGGAGAAAAGCCAAGGATTTCCTACCTAATAAAATCTGAAATTTGAAACATCAGAGCAGCCTTTCCCACTAAATTCCCAGAAGAAGACCAGGCCTATCTTCATCACCACTAGATGTTAAAAAAGTAACTACATCCTTCTCCAAAATCATTGCTTCAACAAAACCACATCTGTCACTCCAAGAAAACTACAGGTACCATTATTCAGACTGTAACCAACACCCTGAGCAACAGGGTTACAGGCTGCATTCTGACCTTGCCAGTGTTTGGTCTTTATATTACTAGACTTTTATTTTCATTTTCTCAGTGAAAAACTGCTATTCTAAATCCCATATCTTTGCCTGAGAGCTCCTCAATTTCCAAGTCATATTAATTTAGAGGGAGGGAGTTTACATTTTTTGTTTCAAGAGAAGCTCCAGAGCTCCTTAGCAGACACCTGTCTGTCAAACCAAGCCAGTTCCCTGCTGCAGCTCCTCCATCCCCATGGCAGGATCCGCGCTGGATGATCCCCAGGGACCCCCGGTGGGCAGAGCCCCCCTGAGCCCTGGTGCTGCTGATCCGTGTTGGGAAGACACCTGGCTGGGGGCTGCACACCCTCCCCGTGGCCTGGATTTTCTCTGCATTTCTCTTTGTCCTTCCCAAACACCCAAAACCAGAGTAAAAATAGAGATGTTAAATAACGACCTGCTTGGGAACACGGGGGGATCTTCCAGGGGATGCGGGGGACGCTCGGATCCAGGGATTTGAGGGGTCCTGGGAGGGACCTGGGGTTGCTCAGGGCGTTGGGCACCCCAGTTCCAGCGGCTCTGGCTGCGCTGGGAGACCGCTGGGAGAGAGGAGGAGGAGGGGAGGAGGGAAGAGGAGGAGGAAGAGACGGAAGAGAAGCAGCGGGAGGAAAGAGGGACACAGGAGGAGCGGCAGGAAAGGAGGAGCGATTTTGGAACCACGCGCTTCTCCCGCCCACACGGACCGCAGCGTCCCCCGGGTCCGGCACCATCGCCCCCCAAAAAACCCGCAGGTGAGCGGGGAGGGGAAGCTCGCCCCAAATCCATCATGGGGGCTCCGGGAGGGTTTTATTTTGAGTTTCAGGGGATGTTTGGATCTTGCAGGAGCCCAAAGAGGAGCCCCGGAGCGGGAGAGCTCAAAGGGGCGATCCCGAAGCCGGGGGACCCCCGGCAGCCTGGAGGGGTGCGGGAGGTTGGTGCTGAGCGGGCTCCGGGCCCCCGAGGCTGAAAGGGGCGCTGACTGCTCCAGCTGCCCTTGGGCAGCGCCACCATCAAACCCAACGCGCTCAGCCCTTGTTTTCCCCCCACCAAACCAGGATTTCCCAAACCTTTGGTTGCATTGAGGAGGAGAAGGCCATGAGAACCAGGTCGATGGTGCAGGAGCTGCAGGCAGGTGAGGAGGAAGTCAGTGCCCCTTTCCCCCTGTGTCCTGCTCCATCTCCCAGCCCAGCACGGCCCCGGCTGCAGCGCAGCCCTGGGGGGATCTCCTTGCCCTTGCCTCTGGCACGGAGGCAAATCCCATCCTGTCCTTGTCCTTCCTCCCCCAGACAAGGAGCTGAGCACGGACAGCAGGGAGGACAAATCCCCGCGGCACAGCCTCGGGCAAGAGACCGTTTGCAGCGGCTCCACGTGGCAGGAATGCAACAGGGAGGAAAAGCCCCGCAGATCCCGCAGCAGGAGGGGCTGCAAACGCACAGCCCGGGGATCCCAGCAGGAAAGAGCCAGCCCGGGCTGGGGAGGCGGCCGGAGCTGGGGCTGCGTGAGCAGCTTCACCGTGGGGAGAAGCCCCAGAAGTGCTCGGAATGTGGGAAGGGCTTCAGGAGGAGATCGAACCTGATCAGACACCAGAGAATCCACACGGGGGAACGCCCTATGAGTGTGGGGAGTGTGGGAAGAGATTCAGAGTGAGCTCACACCTGACTGAGCACCAGAGGATCCACACGGGGGAGAGGCCTCATGAGTGTGATAAATGCAGGAAGAGGTTTGAGACCAGCTCCAATCTTCTCAAGCACTCTCGCATACACAGGGATGAGAGGCCCTTCTGCTGCCCTGACTGCAGGAAGAGTTTCAAGTGCAACTCACATCTCATGATCCTCCGGCTCATCCACATGGGGGAGAGGCCCTATGACTGTGATAAATGCAGGAAGAGGTTTCGGGGAAGCAGCAGTCTTGTCCTGCACTATTGTACTCACTGGGATGAGAGACCTTATGAGTGTCATGACTGCGGAAAGGGCTTCAAGCACAACTCCACCCTCACTGTCCACCGGCGCATCCACACTGGGGAGAGACCCTACAAGTGTCCTGTGTGTGGGAAGAGCTTCTCACAGAGCTCTCACTTGACCAGACACCAACGTAGTCTCCACTGAGGGAAGCCCTGCAAGTGCCCTGAGTGTGGGAAGAGCTTCGTGCGTTGCTGCAGCTCCATCCCCATGGCAGGATCCGTGCTCGATGATCCCCAGTGAATCCCGGTGGGCAGAGCCCCCCTGAGCCCTGGTGCTGCTGATCCATGTTGGGAAGACACCTGGCTGGGGGCTCCACATCCTTGGCTCCCCATGCCCTGAATTTTCTTTGCATTTCTCCCTGTCGTCCCAAAACACCCAGAACTGGGGTAAAAGCATGTTTGGGGACATGGGGGTATCTTCCAGGGGATGTGGGGAACGCTGCGTTCCAGGGATTTAAAGAGTCCTTGGGGCTTGCTCAGGACATTGGGCACCCCAGGCCCAGCAGCTCCAGCTGCACTGGGAGACCCTGGCTGAGGTTCTTGCACAACTGATCAACGACCCACTGCCCTGACACTGTCCCCATGTCCCCCTGTCCCAGCTCCTGCTGTCCCCTGTCCAGGATCCCCCTCTCCACCCTTCAGTCCCCTTGCCCCTGGCTCATTCCCATCTCACCCCACTGTCACTCCTGTCCTGCTCCAATCTCAGTCTAAATCCCATTCCTGGTTTCATTCCCTGTCCATGTCTTGTATTCTCTGCCTGGTTGCCGTTCACATATTCCCAGTCCAATATTCCATGTGCTTTTTCCCTTTTTGTATTCCCAGTCCTACTCCCATTCCCATATTTCCATTTCTATATTCCAGTCCCCTTCCCATATTCCCATTGCCAATCCTGTTCCTGTATTCCCATTTCCATTCCTTGTCCTATGTTGTTAATCCCCTTCCCATATCATCTCCCCAGTTATTATTTCCATATTCCCGGTTCCTGTTTTCGCTCCCGTTTCCATGTCCCTGTCCCCATTCCCAGTTCCATTCCCAGTGCCTGTCCCCATTCCCGGTTGTTGGAATGTGTAATACAGAAGTCTCTTTGAGTCCCTCTGAGAGAGAACAGAATAGAAGAATTAAATTCAAAACATTTTCAGAAATGAACTATATTAAGCCACACCAACATGACATAGATCTCTAAGGTTTAAAGAAGTAGAAATATTAAGTTACATAGATATTATGTAGAAATGTAAATCATAGTGTGAAATAGGTAGAAATATGTTTTAAATGTCCTAAGAAGTAAAAGCAGTAGAATCTCATGTAAAAAATACAAAGCTGCATTGAAAGCTTAAAAGCACAGTTCTCGACAGAATAAAATAGAATAAATTTTTTTTTATATTCTTCCCATTAAACAGATAGACCACGTGCACAACTTAGACGTAAATGTTCGTATTAGAAAACCAGAATTCTAATAGGTTTAGGAGAAATGCTTCAGGTTTCTAGTTTTGGCTCACTGGGTAATTTGTCAATAAAAATCCGTGTATTGGAGCCAGAGCTCCCTCTTGCTCCTCTCTCGTTGCTCTCTCTTCCTCCACAACCATCATCATCACCACTACCAGCATGTAGAGAAGAAGAGCAAGAATATGAAAAGAACAGAAGAAGAAAGGCCAGGGAGCATCTGCCTCTGGAGACTCTGCACCAGCCTCAGCTTCAGCCTCTTGCAGCAGAGAGCTGCTCCTGCTTCCATCGGGACTTTATGGCAGAGAGATTGAACAGGGACTGGAGAGCCTTGGGCTCTTTGCCTTTGGAGCCTGACGTGCCTTGACAAGAAACAACTTTACAGCAGCCAGCAGCTGCTCTGCTCTGGGAAGATCTAAAGCCACAACCAATCCCCACAGCCGGTGCCAGTCCCGGTGCCGTTCCTGAGGGCGCCTCTGCCACGGGGCCTGAGGGCTCCACAGCTCGGGCTGCCTGTGCCACACGAACCCTTCAGCCCTGCTGCTGCCCTTGGCCAGCTGCAGAGAGCACAAGGCTTTGGGCATTGCTCAGGGCCCCCAGCTGGGCACAGCAGCCCATCCTGCCAGCAGCCCTGGGCTCAGAGCCCTCCCTCCTGCTGGGGCCGGGCAGGGGCCATGGGCCTGCCCCAGGCTCCTGTTCTTGCCACTGGGAGTGACTGGGAATTACTGCAAGCATGCTGAGGGACACTGGGATCATACTGGATCATACTGGCAGCAACTGGAACTGCACTGAGCGTGACTGAGAGTGGCTGTGAGCAACTGGGATCAGGCTGGAACAAACTCAGGGCAATTGGCAGTGACTGGGAACATGCTGGCAGCAACTGGGATATACTGGGGAAGACTGACACTATAGTGGGGGTAAATGGGAGCAACTGTAACCACATTGGATAATAATGGGAGCAGCTATGCCTGTGCCAGGGCCATACTGGGATCCTACTGGAACTGCCTGGCATCATACTGGAATCAGACTGGGAGTGACTGGAAAATTGCTGGCTGTGACTGGAGCCATGCTGTAGGTGACTGGGAGCAACTGGACCCACACTGGGAGTGACAGGGAATCACTCTGGGCATGACTGGAATAACACTGGGGTATCTGGGAATCACTGGGATCATACTGGAGTGACTGGGATTGTAGCAGAAGTGTCTGAGATCCTCCTGGAAGTAACTGGGACCATACTGGGACTGACTGGAGCCATACTGGGATCATTCTGGGAGCCACTGGATTACAATGGTGTGAATGGAACCTGACTGGGGTTACTGGGAGCTCCTGAGCTCATGTTGGGAGGCAAACATGGACACATTGGGAGCAGCTGGGATCAACTGGAAGGTACTGGAAATAGGGTGAGGGAACTGAGATCACAAGTGGGATTATACTGGGAGTAAGTAGAACTATACTTTGGGCAACTGACAGAAATGGGTCATACTGGAGGCAACTGGAAGTAACTGGGAAAGACTGGGATCATTCGGAGGTAACTAGAAGCATGCTGAGCAACTGGTATATACTGGGAGTGTCTGTAACCATACTGGGGGGACTGCCACTGAGAACAGCTGGGATCATGCTGGGGACAACTGGGAGTGAGGGGACCATGCTGAGGGGGACTGGCAGTATTCTAGGGACAACTGGGATCATACTGGAAGGAACTGGGAACAACTGGAACTATTCTGGGAGACTCAGATCATACTGGGATCACACTGAGAGTTACTGAAATCATACTGGGATCACACTGAGAGTTACTGAAATCATACTGGGATGGACAGTGGGCAGCTGGAATCATGCTGAAAGGAACTGGGAGGAAATGTGACTGGGATCCAGTGGGAGAGACAGGGAGTCACAGGGATCATACTGGAGGTGCTGGGGTCATGTTGGCCTTGACAGGGAGCAGCTGGGATCCCACTGGGGGCCACTGGCATCATACTGGTAGTGACTGCGACTGTACTAGTGACACTGGGAGAACTGGAACACACTGGACAAAAGCTGGAGGAACTGGCAGCAACTGGGACCCTGCTGGGGCCAAAGTGTGTCACAATAGGGAGTGACTGGGTTCATACTGGGAGCAACAGGGATCCCGCAGACACCGAGGGGAAGTGACCAGGATCATACTGGGAGTGACCGGGCTCGTACTGGGAGCAGCCATTCCCGGCACCGGGACCCCCAAACCCCTTTGTGGCCATCGCGCCCCTCCAGCCCCAGGACCCCCACCGGGGTCCTGGCAATCCCAGGGGTCCCTCCCCCCCTCTCAGGGTCCTGCTTTGGGGTTCTGGGGCTCTCCTCTCTCTGGGGTCCCACTCAGGGAAGCCGCGCCTCTCCCGGGGCTCCCCCAAACCGGTGTCCCCCGCCGATGCCGCCGGCCCCGCGCGGTCCCCACGGGCCCCGGCAGAGCTCGCAGGGCCCGGCCTGGAAGCCCAACCCCCACCACGGGGGACCCGCATCCCCCCACCCCTTGCACTATGAGCACTCTGGGACCAGCACCGGCACCAGAACCAGCACTGGGACCAGAACCACTCCGAGACTGTGACTGAGACCAAGACTGAAAACAGAACCAGCACCGAGACTAGTACCCATATAGGACTGAGACTGAGACCAAGACCAGCACTGCTCTGGGATTGAGATCAACACCAGGATCAGATTCAGCACCAGGAGCGCTCCAGGATTGCTCCAAGACTGGGACCGACACCGGGAGCGCTCTGGGACCTCCGCATTCACTCCGGGAGTTTTGGCTGCGCTCCCGAACGGGACTGGGAGGGACCCCTGGGTGGGGCGGGGCCCCATCGGTTCACATCGTCCTGGTGCAGCCAGAACGTCTATATGGTCCCAGTTTGTACAATCCCGGTCCATTGATCCCAGTTTGTACAATCCCAGTCCGTGTGTTCCCAGTTAGTACAATCCCAGTCCGTGTGTTCCCAGTTTGTACAATCCCAATCTGGTCCCAGTCTGTGCAGCCCCAGTCAGGAGGATCCCAGTCCATGTGATCCCAGCCCCCATCATCCCAGTCTGGATGGTCCTGCATGGATCACACTGCCAGGGTTTGGAATTCCAGTTCCCAGCCAGGAAATGTTGTTCCTGCCTGTATTGGTTTTGGTTGTCCAATTTGAGATTTCCCAACCAAGGCACCTATTTATATCACGGCTTTAACACCTCGATCTTGTTCCCAATCCCTATCTCATTCCTGTTCCCCTTCCCAAACTTTTTTCCATTCCCAATCCTGTTCCCAGTCCCTAACTCGTTCCTGTTCCTGATCCCATTCTCAATCTTCTTACTGTTCCCCTTTCCATTCCCAGTCCTGTTCCTGATCCCGATCCCGTTCCTATTCCCATTCCAATCCTGATCCCTATCTTGTTCCCATTCCCATCTTCATCCCATTCCTGTTCCCATTCTCAATCCCAATCCCATTCCCATTCCCAATTCTATTCCCGTTCCTATTCCCGATCTCATTCCCATTTCTGACCCCAACCCATTTGCAATCTCGATCCCTTTCCCAATCCTGATTCCGTTCCCATTCCCAAACTCAATTGCATTCCCAATCGCTATTTCATTCCCATTCCCAATCCCGTTCCCATTCCCAATCCTGATCCTCTTCCCATTCCTGTTCCCGTTCCCGTCTCGCCGATGTTTCCAGGGAATCGTTTTGATCTCAACCTTCACCCCAAACTGAGGGGGTCAAAACCCCCCAATCCCCAAAGTTGGGGTTTGAAGTATTTGGGCTGTCCAGCCCCCCTGATCGCCAAATTCTGAGGTGAAAAACCCCCCAAACCCAAACCCTGAGGTGTCAAACCCCACCCAGATCACAAATTTTAGGATCACCTCAGCCCCCAACTGCTAACTCTGGGGTTAAATCCTCCAAATCCCCAAAATTTGGTGTCAAACCTCCCCAAACCCCAAATCCTGAGGTGTAAAACACCCTAGGCCTCAAGTTTTAGGATCAAACCCCCCCCAGACCCCAAACTTTGGGGTGTCCAATTCCCCAATTCCTAACCTCTGGGGTTTGAAATATCTGGGTGTCCAACCCCTCTGATCCCAAAATTTGGGTTAAATGCCCCTGATCCCCAAATTCTGGGGTCAAATCCTCTGATCCCAAACCCTGGGGTGTCAACCCCCCCAAACTTTAGGATCAGACCTCTCCCTTCCCCAAGTTTTGGGGTCAAACCCACCAGACCCAAAACTCCCCCCCAAACCACTCCAGCCCTGAGGGCACAGCTGGGTTCATTTAGGGTTGATTTAAGGTTGATTTGGGATTCATTTGTGGTGGGGGCAGCTCCTGGTGCAATGTCTGCAGAGACCCTGGGTATGATGCTGGGAAAAACCCCAAAAACCCCCCAAAAAAACCCCAAAACCCCAAAAACCCCCAAAACACCTGGGGAAACGTGAAAAGGGGATTTGGGGTAGGAAAAGGAGGTTTTGGGATGGAAAAGGAGATTTAGATAGGAGAGGGGGATCTGGGGTGGGCATTGAGGATTTTGGGTAGGAAAAGGGATTTGGTGTAGACAGGAAAAGACCTTGGGTGGAAGAAGGGGATTTCGGGTGGGAAAAGGAGATTTTGAGGTGGGAAAAGGGATTTGGGATGCACAAAAGATTTGGGCTGTGCAAAGGCAAATTTGGGGTCTTAAAAGGACTTTTGGGGTATACAAAGAAGAATTTTGGGGCTAAAAAATGGGGATTTGGGATAAAAAAAGAATTTGGGAAAAAAAAGGAAGATCTAGAATGAAAGAAAAGGAAGATTTGGGGTAAAAAGGGGAGGATTTGGGGAAAAAATAGAGGATTTGGGCTGAGCTGAACTTACCCGGGGTAGTGGGGGCAGGTGGAAGTTTTGGACAGGGTTAAGACCATTTTTGGGGCAATTCTGGGGGATTTTGGAGTACTTGCATGGGATTTGAGGTCAGTTCAATGTGGACAGTTTTCTGGGATTTTTTGTGTTTTGGGCTGGTTTTGAGCAATTCTGGGATTTTGGGGGCAGCATTCAGAGATTTTGGGAGGGGGGGTTGGAGAGATTTTAGGGTGTTTCTATAGCATTTAGCAGTGGTTTGGAGGGATTTTAAGGATGGTTTGGAGGGATTTTAGGGGCTTTCTATGGGATTTTGTGGTGTTTCTATAGGATTTTGGGGCAGCCTGAAGGGATTTGGGGCATTTCTGGGCAGTTTTGTGGTATTGAGTGGTGGTTTTGAGGCATTTCTCTGGGATTTTGGGGTGTTTTGGGGCAGTTTTGGGGTATTCAGGGGTGGTTTTGTGGTGTTTCTCTGGGATTTTTGGGCGTTGCTCTGGGATTTGGGGTGTTTTGGGACAGTTTTCAGGTATTCCAGGCAGGTTTTTTTCAGGTTTGGGGTCACTTTTTGGTGAAGGAGATCTTTGTGGGTTGCTCTGGGTGATCTTGGAGCCCTGCAGGGCCCCACGGGCGGCGCCGCCACCTTCACCTCGGTGTTGAACTGCACCAAGGGGATGTTGTGGCGCCCGGGCACAGGCACAGCTCCTTGAACCCGGGAACCTGGCACGGGGAACGGGGTCAGGGACAGCCCAAGAAACCGGGAATGGGACCCCAAAACACCTGGGAATGCTCCCCAA